>NC_084618.1:51807210-51934710 GCF_033978795.1 Nerophis ophidion
GGAGTGCAACAGACTGGTCGACTCCATGCCACGCCGTATTGCTGCAGCAATTCAGGCAAAAGGAGCTGCAACTTAGTATTGATTGCCGTACATGCTGAAACTTTCCATGTTCATACTTTTCAGTTGGCCCACATTTCTAAAAAATATTTTTTGGTACTAGTCGTAACTAATATTCTAATTTTCTGAGATACTGAATTTGGGATTTTCAGTAATTGTCAGGACTAATCATCAAAATTTAAAGAAATAAATATTTCATATATATCACTATGTGTGTAATGAATTGATATAATATGTAAGTTTCACGTTCTGAATATAATTACTGAAATAAATCAACTTTTTCATGATATTCTAATAATATGAACACCACCTGTACATACATCTGCGATGAGGTGGCGACTTGTCCAGGGTGTATCCCGCCTTCCACCCGATTGTAGCTGAGATGGGCACCAGCGCTCCCCGCGACCCCAAAGGGAATACACGGTAGAAAAATGGATGGATATATATATATATATATATATTTATATATATATACACATATATGTATGTGTGTATATAATATATATATATATAAATGGGTTGTAATTGTATAGTGCTTTTCTACCTTTAAGGTACTCAAAGCGCTTTGACACTACTTCCACATTTACACACACATTCACACACTGATGGAGGGAGCTGCCACGCAAGGCGCTAACAAGCACCCATCAGGAGCAAGGGTGAAGGGTCTTGCTCAGGACACAACGGACATGACGAGGTTGGTACTAGGTGGGGATTGAACCAGGGACCCTCGGGTTGCGCACAGCTACTCTCCCACTGCGCCACACCGTCCCGTATATATATATATATATATATATATATATATATATATATATAAAAAATACACATCCATCCATACATACATATGGGTCTTGGGTGCAGTTGGGTGTTCCATTAGGACAATGACCCCAAACTCACATCAAAAGTCGTAAAGCATTGGCTAAATCAGGCTAGAAATAAGGTTTTAAAATGGCCTTTCTCAAAGTCCTGACTCAAACCCCATTGAGAACATGTGGACAATGCTGAAGAAACAAGTCCATGTCAGAAAACCAACACATGGAGATGATATCAGTAGAAAAAACTACATTTAGTTTAGATAATAATGAGTCATATATTGGAATATGGGATCCATTATTGAAATTTGTTTTAAGTATTAAATTAACCAAAATATGACTTATTATCTTTGGGTAAAATATTGGACACAGTGTGTTATCAAGCTTATGAGATGTGATGCGTTCATTTTTTTTTTGTATTATTTTTTGTGTTAACATTTTTAATGATAATATCAATGAGGGATTTTTAATCACTGCTATTTTGAAATTGTTACTAATATTGATAATATTCATTTTTGTTTAACTACTTTTAGATTGTACCGTGTCGTGTGTGTGTGTCCTCAATTGCTCTGTTTATTGCTAGTCTGTATGTTGCTGGGTCGGGTTTGGTTTTGGAATTTGATTGCATTATTATGCATTGTTTTGTTGGATTGAATAATACATTCATTAAAAAAAAAAAAAAAAAAAAAAAAGGAAACCAACACATTTAGCTGAACTGCACCTATTTTGTCAAGAGGAGTGGTCAAAAATCCAACCAGAAGCTAGCCAGAAGCTTGTGGACAGCTACCAAAAGTGCCTTATTGCAGTGATACTTGCCAGAGGACATGCAACCAAATAATAACATTGCTGTATGTATACTTTTGACCCAGCAGATTTGGTCACATTTTCAGTAGACCCATAATAAATTCATAAAAGAACCAAACTTCATTAACGTATGAAAGTATGTGCTCCGCAATTCCAAAAAAATAAGAGTTTTCGAAATTATTGGAAACTCAAGACAGCCATGACATTATGTTCTTTAGAAGTGTATGTAAACTTTTGACCACCACTTTATGTGAGTGTGTAGAAAATGTATGCCAAATTTACACCGAAGCATATCCAATGCACATTATCTGGACCACAAGGAAGTGTTTAAATGTAGACTAAAATCATCAGGTCCCCTTAAAAAAAATGTTTTTTAAAACTATCGGTAATTTTTAAACTTGTGTGCCAAACGTATGTTTAGCAAACAAGCAAATTAAATAGGTAAAATATGTGATGTATCATACTGAAACTGTATACATGTTTAAAATAAACTTAAACCTAATCTTTATCCACATTGCTAATATGGCAATTGGAACAACAACTAATTAGGTTTTAAGTTTACTTCAGTTTGCTCGAGGGTATTGGTGAAAATAACCTGTTTGAGCGTGTAGTGTTCTGCCATTAGAGCGCGGACCATCTCAGGCAGAGCGATAGGGACATTGGTCAGACGATCAGAGAAGGCTGCCAGCAGTTGTTGGGACCTCTGGAGCCACTCCTGTCTTCCGGTGTACTGGGATAAACGTAGGAGACTGGACGCTGTGACAGAATTGGCACTAGGCTCGGCACCATCCTGATCTGAAAGACAAAAACACACAAAGATCAACTAATGGTACACTTTATTGTGCATTTTAAAACACACAAAGATCAACAAATGGAACACTGTTGTGCATTTTAAAATGAAACACAATAGTATGTAGTGTTGAGTGCTGTGACAGCAATAAGTGTCAAAGGAGATTAATTTATGAATGTTCGATTTCAATTTGAGCTAATATCTAAAATATGTATCTAATATATCAAAACATGGTGTGCATACTAAATCTATTCACAGGTGTTAAGTGTTGCCCCTTCAAGTCTAATGCCAATATATCAACAGTATGCAGCTGTACTGTATAGAATGGTAACACATACTGTAAGTATAAGCTCCTGTTTTATTTCTTACTGATGCTTTAACTTTTGTAAAACTCATATTGATCCAAAAGCGGGAACGTACTTTTATTTTTTAATTGCATTCCATCTGGACCTACAGTGCAGCCGGAAAGTATTCACAGTGCTTAAAATTTTCCACAATTTGTCA
This sequence comes from Nerophis ophidion, assembly GCF_033978795.1. NCBI lineage: Eukaryota > Metazoa > Chordata > Actinopteri > Syngnathiformes > Syngnathidae > Nerophis > Nerophis ophidion. The sequence continues at coordinate 51,810,175 of NC_084618.1, forward strand.
TGCAATTGTATTACAAATAAAAAACTAAGAAATCATAAATGTCTTTTGCCTTAAAGCTCAAAAGTGATTTCAACTGATCATCCTTGAGATGTTTCAAAAGTTTAATCGGAGTTCACAGTTGATTTGGAAAGACACACATATGTCTGGTGAGCGTCTTGCAGGGCAGCTCCCGCCATCAGTGTGTGAATGTGTGTGTGAATGGGCGAATGTGGAAATACTGTCAAAGCACTTTGGGCTCCTTAAAAAGGGGTAGAAAAGCGCTAAACAAGTACAACCCATTTACCATTTATATAAAAGGCCCCACACTTGACAGAGAACAAAACAAGACTGAAGTTGAAGTACCGTATTTCCTTGAATTGCCGCAGGGCATATAGTATGCGCCTGCCTTGAATTACTGCCGGGTCAAACTCGCTTCGCAAAATAATTAGCGCTTGCTTAGTATTACCACCTGGTCAAACTCGTGACGTCACGAGTGACACTTCCCCTGTCATCATTTTCAAAATGGAGGAGGCTGATTTCGATACCGGTAATTTGAAATCGCATAAAGGGAAGAAAATAAAGAGCTATTCAGTAGGATTTAAGGTCCAAGCTTACATCACACTCAAATTTTTACGGCATGCCTTTGGTAAGTGCCGGAGTGAGAATAGATTTTAAAATAATTAGCGCATGCTTACTTTTACCGCATGCCTTTGGTAAGCGCAGGAGTGAGAAGAGGTTTTAAATTAATTAGAGCCCCGGCGGCAATTCAAGGAAATACGGTAATTGTTTATAGCCATCCGAAACAGGATTGCCTCGAGGCACAAATCTGGGCAACGGTACAGACAAATATCTGCTACCTTGAAGGTCCCAATGAGCACGGTGGCCTCCATCACCCTTAAATGGATTATATTTGGAATTACCAGGACTCTTCCAAGAGCTGGCAGTTTGTCTAAACTGCGCAATCGGGGGAGAAGGGCCATAATCAGGGAGGTGACCAAGAACCCGGTGGTCACTCTCAGGGCTACAGCATTCCTCTGTGGAGAGAGAAGAACCTTCCAAAAGGACAACCTTTTCTGCAGCAATCCACCTATCAGGCCTATATGGTAGAGTGGCCAGACAAAAACATTTATTTTTAAAAGTTTGCCAAAATGCACCTGGAAGACTCTCAGACCATGAGAAAACAATTATCTGGTCTGATGAGACATAGATTGACCTTTTTGGTGTGAATGCCAAGAATCGTGTTTGGAGTAAACCAGGCAACGCTAACCACCAGGTCATCACCATCCCTACAATGAAGCATGGTGATGTTTTTCAGCTGTAGGAAATGAGAAACTAGTCAGGATAGAGGGAAAAATGAATGGAGTAATGTACAGCGACATCCTGGATTAAAACAGCTAAATTGTTGTTTCATCTAAGATCACACGGACAAAGATAAGACCTTCTGGAGGAAAGTTCTGTGGTCAGATGAAACAAAAATTGAGCTGTTTGGCCACAATACCCAACAATATGTTTGGAGGACAAAAAGTTGAAGCCTTTATCCCAGGAAACCATGCTAACCGTCAAGCATGGTGGTAGTATTATGCTCTGGGCCTGTTTTACTGCCAATGGAACTGGTGCTTTAAATGGGACAATGAAAAAGGAGGATTATCTTCATTACCTTCAGGACAACCTTAAATCATCAGCCAGAAGGTTAGGTCTCGGGCGCAGTTAGGTGTTCCAACAGTACAATTACCCCAAACACATGTCAAAAGTGGTAAAGGAATGGCTAAATCAGGCTAAAATTAAGGTTTCAGAATGGCCCACCTAAAGCCCTGACTTAAACGTGTGGACAATGCTGAAGAAACAAGTCCATGACACTAGTGATTTAGGGCTATATAAGTAAACATTGATTGATTGATTGATTGATGTCAGAAAACCAACAAATTTAGCTGAACTGCACCAATTTTGTAAAGAGGAGTGGTCAAAAAATCAACCAGAAGCTTTCCAGAAGCTTGTGGATGGCTACCAAAAGAACCTTAGTGCAGTGAAACATGCCAAAGGACATGTAACCAAATATTACCATTGATGTATGTATACTTTTGACCCAGCAGATTTAGGTACATTTTCGGTAGACCCAAAATAAATTCATAAAAGAACCAAACTTCATGAATGTTCTTTGTGACCATCAAGTATGTGCTCCAATCACTCTATCCCAAAAAAACAAGAGTTGTCGAAATTATTGGAAACTCAACACAGCCATGACATTATGTTTTTTACAAGTGTATGTAAACTTTTAATCACGACTGTATAAATATAAATATAAATAACACTTTTCCACTTTGCATCAGTACATCTTAGATGAGCTCGGGCCCAGCAAAGCCCGCGGCGTTTCAGGGTGTTGTTGATGAATAAGTTTTGCTATGCATATTAGAGTTTTAACTTGCACTTACAGATGTAGCGACCAACTTTAGTTACACAGAGTGATTTTATGAAGTGTTCCTGAGCCCATGTAGTGATATCCTTTACACACTGATGTCGGTTTTTGAAGCAGGGATCAAAGGTGCGTAATATCGTCTTATACGTGCAGTGATTTCTCCAGATTATCTGAACCTTTCGATGATTTTACGGACCGTAGATGGTAAAATCCCTAAATTCCTTGCAATAGCTCGTTGAGAAATGTTTTTTTAAAACTGTTCGACAATTTGCTTACATAGTGGTGACCCTCGTCCTATCCTTGTTTGTGAATTACAAAGGATTTCATGGAGGCTGCTTTTATACCCAATCATGGCACCCACCTGTTCCCAATCAGCCTGCACACCTGTGGGATGTTCCAAAAAGTGTTTGATGAGCTTTCCTCAACTTTATCAGTATTTATTGCCACCTTTCCCAACTTCTTTTTCACGTGTTGCTGGCATCAAATTTGAAAGTTAATGATTATTTGCAAACACAATTTTTTTTATCAGTTTGAACATCAAATATGTTGTCTTGGTAGCATATTCAACTGAATATGGGTTGTAAATGATTTGCAAATCAGTGCATTCTGTTTATATTTACATCTAACACAATTTCCCAACTCATATGGAAACGGGATTTGTACATACAGACATAAATGTATGTATGTGTATAAATATATGTATTATATATATAGATATATATATATATATATGTGTGTGTGTATATATATGTGTGTGTGTATATATATATATATATATATACACACATATATACAAACCCTGTTTCCAAATTGTGATAGATGTAAATATAAACACAATACAATTATTTGCAAATCCTTTTCAACCCATATTAAGTTGAATGCTCTACAAAAAAAAAAAATTGATGTTCAAACTCAAACTTTTTTTTTTTGCAAATAATAATTAACTTAGAATTTCATGGCTGCAACACGTGCCAAAGTAGTTGGGAAAGGACATGTTCACCACTGTGTTAAATCACCTTTTCTTTTAACAACACTCAATAAACGTTTGGGAACTGAGGGAACTAATTGTTGAAGCTTTAAAAGTAGAATTCTTTCCCATTCTTGTTTTATGTAGAGCTTTAGTCGTTCAACGAAACCACGCTGTTGTAACACGTGGCTTGGCTTTGTCTTGCTGAAAAAAGTCCATGATAACGTTGCTTGGATGACAACATATGTTGCTCCTAAACCTGTATGGACCATTCAGCATTAATGGTGCCTTCACAGATGTGTAAGTTACTCATGCCTTGGGCACTAATACACCCCCATACCATCACAGATGCTGGCTTTTTAACTTTGCGCCTATAACAATCAGGATGGTTATTTTCCTCTTTGTTCCGGAGGACACCACGTCCACAGTTTCCAAATATAATTTGAAATGTGGACTCGTCAGACCACAGAACACTTTTCCACTTTGCATCAGTCCATCTTAGATGAGCTTGGGCCCAGCGAAGCCAGCGGTGTTCATTGGTTGTGTTGATAAACGGGTTTTGCTTTGCATAGCAGAGTTTTAACTTGCACTTACAGATGTAGCAACCAACTGTAGTTACTGACAGTGGTTTTCTGAAGTGTTCCTGAGCCCATGTGGTGATATCCTTTACACACTGATGTCAGTTTTTGATGTAGTACCGCATTAGGGATCAACGGTCCGTAATATCATCGCTTACGTGCAGTGATTTCACCAGATTCTCTGAACCTTTTGATGATTTTACGGACTGTAGATGGTAAAATCCCTAAATTCCTTGCAATAGCTTGTTGAGAAATGTTGCTCTAAAACTGTTCGACAATTTGCTTACAAATTGGTGACCCTCGCCCCATCCTTGTTTGTGAATTACTTAGCATTTCATGGAAGCCGCTTTTATCCCCAATCATTGCACCCATCTGTTCCCAATTAGCCTGCACACCTGTAGGATGTTCCAAATCAATCAATCAATCATCAATCAATGTTTACTTATATACCCCTAAATCACTAGTGTCTCAAAGGGCTGCACAAACCACTACGACATCCTCGGTAGGCCCACATAAACTCACACCCAGTGGGACGTCGGTGACAATGATGACTATGAGAACCTTGGAGAGGAGGAAAGCAATGGATGTCGAGCGGGTCTAACATGATACTGTGAAAGTTCAATCCATAATGGATCCAACACAGTCGCAAGAGTCCAGTCCAAAGCGGATCCAACACAGCAGCGAGAGTCCCGTTCACAGCGGAGCCAGCAGGAAAACATCCCAAGCGGAGGCGGATCAGCAGCGCAGGGATGTCCCCAGCCGATACACAGGCAAGCAGTACATGGCCACCGGATTGGACCCCCTCTACAAGGGAGAGTGGGACATAGGAGAAAAAGAAAAGAAACGGCAGATCAACTGGTCTAAAAAGGGAGTCTATTTAAAGGCTAGAGTATACAAATGAGTTTTAAGGTGAGACTTAAATGCTTCTACTGAGGTGGCATCTCGAACTTTTACCGGGAGGGCATTCCAGAGTACTGGAGCCCGAAATGAAAACGCTCTATAGCCCACAGACTTTTTTTGGGCTTTGGGAATCACTAATAAGCCGGAGTCCTTTGAACGCAGATTTCTTGCCGGGACATATGGTACAATACAATCGGCAAGATAGGATGGAGCTAGGACGTGTAGTATTTTATACGTAAGTAGTAAAACCTTAAAGTCACATCTTAAGTGCACAGGAAGCCAGTGCAGCTGAGCCAGTACAGGCGTAATGTGATCAAACTTTCTTGTTCTTGTCAAAAGTCTAGCAGCCGCATTTTGTACCTACTGTAATCTTTTAATGCTAGACATGGGGAGACCCGAAAATAGTACGTTACAGTAATCGAGACGAGACGTAACAAACGCATGGATAATGATCTCAGCGTCTTTAGTGGACAGAATGGAGCGAATTTTAGCGATATTACGGAGATGAAAGAAGGCCGTTTTAGTAACGCTTTTAATGTGTGACTCAAAGGAGAGAGTTGGGTCGAAGATAATACCCAGATTCTTTACCGTGTAGCCTTGTTTAATTGTTTGGTTGTCAAATGTTAGAGTTGTATTATTAAATAGAGGTCGGTGTCTAGCAGGACCGATAATCAGCATTTCCGTTTTTTTGGCGTTGAGTTGCAAAAAGTTAGCGGACATCCATTGTTTAATTTAATTAAGACACGCCTCCAGCTGACTACAATCCGGCGTGTTGGTCAGCTTTAGGGGCATGTAGAGTTGGGTGTCATCAGCATAACAGTGAAAGCTAATACCGTATTTGCGTATGATGTCACCTAGCGGCAGCATGTAGATGCTGAAGAGTGCAGGGCCAAGGACCGAACCCTGGGGAACTCCACACGTTACCTTAACGTAGTCCGAGGTCACATTGTTTTGGGATATAAGTCTTTAATGAGAATTTCTCAACTTCATCAGTATTAATTGCCACCTTTCCCAACTTCTTTGTCACGTGTTTCTTGCATCAAATTCTAAAGTTAATGATTATTAGCAAAAAAAAAATTGTTTATCAGTTTGAACATAAAATATGTGGTCTTTGTAGCATATTCAACTGAATATGGGTTAAAAATGATTTGCAAATCATTGTATTCTGTTTATATTTACATCTGACACAATTTCCCAGCTCATATGGAAACGGGATTTGTATATATATATATATAAAAATATATATATACATACATACATGTATATACACATACACACACACACACACACACCGTTTTTTTCATTCATTACTAATATCAACTTGATGGCTTTTTGTCATTACATGATGCCTTTATCTCTATTTTTACATTTTGACCGAGGGAGGTATTTCATTTTTTTCAAGTTCTGTACATGTAGATGATGTATCGGGAGAGATTCATTAAGAGTTTGAGCAGAAATGTGTTGTATAGGACTTAACTAAACACAATAAAACATTATCAAAATGCTGTGTCACATGAATGTTTTTTGAAGTCATACCTTTGTGACATGAAAAAACACAAGTGATGTAAAAAAAAAAACATAGTGTTTACTTTTTGATATGAATACCGTATAAAATTCAAAGCATTTTGGCTAATGAAGATGAAGTCTAATAATCAAGTTTTGTTCTTCTGCAACAACACCTCCTAAAGATTCAGTGCAACAGTTTGGCCAACAAGAAAAACAGGAGTGATACCTCTCACACCTCATACATAATCTTCACAGGCTGCGTTTAGTTCGATGAGATGACAAAATATTTTAGCTAGTATTGATGGTATTTGAACACTGATGCAGTTGTCAGTTAAAGGACGATTGAGGATTCCAGTAAACAAACTAAATATTTTATAAAAAAAAGTTGTGACAAAGGTCACAACACATCGCTTGCTGCATGTTAAAGTTAAAGTCCCAATGATTGTCTCACACACACTGGATGTGGTGAAATTTTTCCTATGGATTTGACCCATCCCCATGTTCACCGACCTGGGAGGTGAGGGGAGCAGTGAGCAGCAGGGTGCGCTGCACTCGGGAATCATTTGGTAATAAGGTTTCTCACCTCATTAACTCTCAGTCACAGCAGCTGATGGACGCTGAATTGAGAAAAAGAAACATCAAATAGTTTTCTCCTTCACTGTATACTTCTAGTGTGGGGAGAAGTGCGTCCGGCTCCAATATTGTCCAAACCTGTCTCCATCTAATCACAGCAGTGCGCTCTTAAACGCTCGCCGGGAAGTGAGGGTAAATGCCGTTAAACCAAGCACTTGGCTCCGTTTACTCCGAGGGCAAATCTCCGGAACAAAGTCAAGGGCGGTCATGGCATGTTCTTCTTGCCATCGATGTTGGTCAATTCTTTAGGGCATTACGGCAAGTGACAAGGGCGGTTGCCACGGTTGGATTCGAGTCCTGCTGATGTAGATTTGGTTTCTGAGCTTTTTACTTTTTAATACATTTCAAAAAGCTTTGAAAATACATTTTTTAAATTGTCAGTCTGGGGTTTTGTATGTAGAATGTTACGGACAAAAATGAAGTTATTCTATTTTTGAATAAGGCTTTAAACTTACCAACATTTGGAAAAAGTGTAGCGCTGTGATTACTTTCTGGATGCACTGTAATCATTCCACACTGTGTATGTTCTATGATGATACTTATTGATGACCAAATCACTTCCTCTATTTGGTGATTGGTTATCTTTTACCAGTGTCCAATGAAAGCATTCGGGCCAACTTATTACAACCTACACAACCTCACTATATGTCTGCTCCTCAACATGACTTCCCATAGCAAGGACGATCTGACACGTTTGTTAAAGTACATAAATCAACAAAACAATGATGTCATTATTTCCTATGAGAACATTGTTTCCAAATGTAAACAAACTGGATGTTGACCGGCCACTGGGAACAAAAACAAAATCAGTTGAGTCATTAATAACTGTATGACTCAACCAAACACATGTTGTAACATATAGTTTGAAAAAAAAAATCAATCTAATATAAATTGTAGCTGTTCTACTACTTCATTTGACTGTTTATTAATGGTCCGAAACGTTATTTGGCATATTGTGTAATTGAAAAATGCATGCAGATACTTTAGATGTTTATGTATGACTCCACCATTGTAGGCTTTCCATCAATCCTTCTCTGCATTTGCAACCTGTGTAATTACAGCCACTAACAGTTACATCAATACTTTATTTCCTATACAAAATTACAATGTCAGAAAACCATTAGCTGTCTTTGGCATGGCTGGTAATAAATGGTAGGTTTGTGGCCCGTTTAGACGATTGTGATCATTCAAACAAACAATATAACTGTGTGCCAGTCAAGAGTCAAAGTATTTTTCTAAATGAGAATTTTAACTTCATAGATGTTTGGAATGGTCTATATGATTACTTTCAACTAGCGAATGCCTTTGATCCTACATTTTGATCTCACCTGTTTTAAGTTGCAGGAGAACTGCGCTGTCACTGGGATCACTGCAGAAGTAGCCTCCACCAAGCGCGTCCCAGAACAGCGCGTCCTGCCTGAGCTGCAGCTCTTCTGCCCACTGCAGCCACTCTGTCTGCAGTGTGGCTTCGTAGAGATCCAGCAAGCCGCAAATAACGAAAGCATAATCATCCAGGAAGCCAGAAATAGGCTGTGAGCTGAAGAAAAGATGAATAAATGTGAGGAATTTTGCTATATTTAAATCCTGAATAGGGCTATCAAAATTAACGCATGCAAGAATCCTTTCAAAACGAGATACAAAGGCTCCTTATTTGGCGTCTGGCGTATGCAGTAAAGTATTACCTTATTTCCAAAACTGTGATTTATAGTCCGAAAAATACGGTAATTTATTTGCCACCGTGAAGGCAAGGATTAATGATTTAGAAGCTGCAATGTGGAGGCACATTAGATGCCAATGAAGACGCTTGTTTCGTTTGTCACTGCCAAATTTGTGGGACATAGCCAGAAAGTGTCATCAATATGCATTATTATGATATGATGATAGTATTACATCTCTATCATTGGCCAAATTTATATAATTTATAAAGTATACTGTTTATATCGTACAACCCTAGAGCAGGTCTGATACATGTGCATACATTTAGGTTATTTTAAAAAATTATTTCAGAGTTAAAATTTCTGAATTGGGATTTTTTTTTAAGTCACCTGCATGGTAATAGCACAATTAAGGCATATGTGTTCCAATGTACTAACGGGTCTTTTACATGGTCCTTTAACTACCAAACAAACAACACATTTTGGCCAATCTCTATATACTTCCCTCTCCACATACTGCAGTACAGTACATATCCTTGAGTGGCCATAACCCTACCATCAAACCTGGGGTCCCCATACAACATTTCCCCTGCGGTTCCCACAGTAGCACAATGCGTGGGTGAGTGCAAGTGGATGGACGGTGACAAGGGTGAGTGCAAGCGGATGGACAGTGACAAGGGGTCAGATAGTGCCGTGTTAGGAAAAGGCTGGTGGACAGAGTAACGCAGACTGCAAGGAGTGGTCAAGTGGCTGAAAACAGGACTTTGGAGGACATGGAGATTCTTATAGTGACCATGTAGAAGTGAGGGAGTCACAACAAAGTCAAGTATTTTCTTAGACGGACAAGCTACGTAATAGTTCCAAAGGGGGAAAGTGAGTGTTATAGCAATGTGCAAAAACAAGGCCAAATATGAGCAATACATTTTGACAGTGTGGTAAATTTCAGGACAAACACTTGGAAACCCTTAAAGGAGCACTTAGAAAAGACATGTCTGAAGCAAAATATAGGGTTTGGGGAGTTCTCAAATGCCATGTCTCCTTGAGAATAATATGTCAAACACACTGTCAACAGTTGAATTAAATTGCATTAAGAGTGCCAAAAACATAAAAAATGCATCAATGTAATTTTTCTGTACTTCTTTGTTGGTAACACTAATTAAAATAAATGTACATAACCAGTGAAGTTGGCAAATTGTGTAAATAAAAACAGAATACAATGATTTTCAAATCATTTTCAACTTATATTCATTTGAGTACAATGCAAAGACAAGATATTTAATGTTTGAACTGAGAAACTTATTTTTTTTGCCAATATTCATAAACTTAGAATTTAATGGCAGCAACACATTGCAAAAAAGTTGGCACAGGGGCATTTTTACCACTGTCTTTCCTTTTAAAAACACTCAGTAAACGTTTGGGAACTGAGGACACCAATTTTTGAAGCTTTTCAGGTGAAATCATTTCCCATTCTTGCTTGATGTACAGCTTAAGTTGTTCAACAGGTCTCCCTTGTCGTATTTTACGCTTCATAATGCGCCACACATTTTCAATGGGAGACAGGTCTGGACGACAAGCAACCCAGTATTGTACCCGCACTCTTTTACTACAAAGCCACGTTGTTGTAACACGTGCAGGAGGTGGCTTGGCATTGTCCTGCAGAAATAAGCAGGGGCGTCCATGAAAAAGACGTTGCTTGGATGGCAAATATGTCGCTCCAAAACCTGTATGTACCTTTCAGCATTAATGGTGCCTTCACAGTTACCCATGCCTTGGGCACTACTACACCCCCAAATCATCACAAATGCTGGCTTTTGAACTTTGCGCCTATAACAGTCTCAGTTGGTTCTTTTCCTCTTTGGTCCAGAAGACACGACATCCACAGTTTACAAAAATAATTTGAAATGTGGACTGGTCAGACCACAGAAGACTTTTCCACTTTTATCAGTCCATCTTAGATAAGTTCGGGCCCAGTGAAGCCGGCTGCATTTCTGGGTGTTGTTGATTTATGGCTTTCACTTTGCATAGTAGAGTTTTAACTTGCACTTACAGAGGTAGCGACAAACTGTAGTTACTGACAGTGGTTTTCTGAAGTGTTCCTGAGCCCATGTGGTCATATCCTTTAAACACTGATGTCGCTTTTTGATGCAGTAACGCCTGAGGGATCGAAGGTCACGGGCATTAATGCTTAAGTGCAGTGATTTTTCCAGTGTCTGAAACTTTTGACGATATTACAGACCCTAGATGGTGAAATCCCTAAATTCCTTGCAATAGCTCATTGAAAAATGTTGTTCTTAAACTGTTCGACAATTTGCTCACGCATTTGTTCACAAAGTGGTGACCCTCGCCCCATCCTTGTTTTTGAATGACTGAGCATTTCATGGAAGCTGCTTTTATACCCAATCATGGCACCCACCTGTTCCCAATTAGCCTGTTCACCTGTGGGCATACTTGCCAACCTTGAGACCTCCGATTTCGGGAGATGGGGGGTGGTTAAGAGGGGAGGAGTATAATTCACCAACTTGAGTATTTCATATATATATATATATATATATATATATATATATATATATAGAATTCACTGAAAGTCAAGTATATATATATATATATATATATATATATATATATATATATATATATACTTGACTTTCAGTGAATTCTAGCTATATATATTTATTTTCATATATATATAAATAAAATAAATAGTTGCATTTCAGACGGCACCTATCAAATACACAGTAATAAAAACACAGTTCTACTAACTGTACTGTGCTGGTTACTAAAAAAACAAAACAACACTTACTTTTCACTATTTGAGTAACCTTTGTTCTGCCATTTGCATATTGGCGAGCGATCTCCGAATCCGGGAACATATCCTTCATGGATCTGTTGTAGACATCCGCAAATGAGAACGGGATGTTGCTTCCAGCTATCAGCATAGTCATTTTTGTCTCAGCATAAGTTACACCATCGGGTCTCCATTTGGCGAAGTGGCGCATAATACTGGGTTATGAACGATCCTGCGCTGTGGACGCTTTGTGTTTCGCTGACCGTTCATGGCTGAGTTTTTCCGTTCGGCCGCCGTGTTCAATGTAGAAGTCTGTTCGACAAAATTTACAGGCAACATACCCCTTCCCCTTCGAACTCTCCTGGATAAACTGAAATTCTTTTTTCCAATCGTTCTGGAACTTGCAAGCATATTTCTTCATTTTGCTCGTATACGGTGTAATATATTGGGTTGGAGTCAATAACCAGGGGACGTGATGAAGTTACGTCTCTTTACTGTGGGCTTCAGAACAGACTCTCTAATGCATGTTCCTTGACTGCACTTAAATGTTGAATATATGTAGAATATATTTACATTCTAATCTATTTTATGTACAGTAGATGGCAGTATTGTCCTGTTTAAGAGGGTCACAAAATTGCTGAGTCAGGTTCTCATGGAGTTGGAGGGGGCGTGAATTTCGGGAGAAAATTTGTCCCGGGAGGTTTTCGGGAGAGGTGCTGAATTTCGGGAGTTTCCCGGAAAATCCGGGAGGGTTGGCAAGTATGCCTGTGGGATGTTCCAAATAAGTGTTTGATGAACATTCTTCAACTTTCTCAGTCTTTGTTGCAGGTTGTGCGAGCTTTTTTGGATCATGTTGCTGGCCTCAAATTCCAAAGGAGCTAATATTTGCAAAAAATAACAAAGTTTACCATTTTGAACGTTAAGTATCTTGTGTTTGCAGTGTATTCAGTTGAAAATCAGTTGAAAAGGATTTGCAAGTCAATGTATTCACACAACGTGCGAACTTCACTGGTTTTGGGTTTTGTAGAAATGTATACTAGAAAATTATAAAACAAATATATATCAAATATCTGCTTACTGTAGGACAACACACTAAAAAGAGAGTACACACAAGTTTAACACATTAAGACACGAAAATGCGAACAGGAAATGTGAACAATAACGAAGGCGAGTGTGTGTTAATCCACGTGGATCTGAATTCTCGCAATGGTTACCAGTAAATGAAAAATATGTGTACCCTACTACTGAGGGCTTACAATGAATTATCTGCCGTTGATTACAGAGTATCAGCCTACAGTAGAGCCATTCAACAACATAATGAATAGGGCCGCAGTTTCAAGAGCCCAAGAGCTCAGGGGCTGGACATTGAAATTGTAATGATTCGTCAGAGTGTGTCTTTGCGGGTTATAATTCTTTGAGACGGCGTTTACTGAATTACAAAGTAAACACATCGGCTTTCACACTGCACTAACTATAAATTTATTTTTCTGCATTCGCTACTTGTTTCCAGCATGTGTACATAGTTTAAAAGCATAAAGAAAAAGAAGCTCCAGAAGTTTTGAGAATTGAGTTTCCTTCTTTTAAATTATTTTCCTTCTTTAGTTTTATTTCTTTACAGTTCTTCAATCAGTTAGGTTTGTAAGCGACCTCGAAAGGGACAAGCGGTAACAAATGGATGGTGGTAGACTAAAAATATAAACATAAAATAAACATTATAAAAGTATAATGTTTGTGTATTTTACATAAATACTGTCCATTCCGTATTTTACAATAAATAAAATAGAAGGTTTTGTGTTAATACATTCAGATAATAAACGGTATACGTTTACGCATATACAAATTAAACAACATCCACATCAAAAATTGCACACGATGAGTGTGCATACTGCATACATGAGCAATCAAACCTAGTTTTAATGGTTTCATCAAGCTTATTTAGATGATGTTCTGTGTGCCAAAAGGAAAGCTTTGGTAGGCCGAATGTTGAATAGGCCTGGCCTACAGCTAAGAGGTAAGTGTTCTCATCTGTAAAGGTGTAGATAGATGTTTATCAGAGAAGAAACTCCATTAGAATATCACTACAATAAGACAGTGAGAATCACCACTATTTACTTAATGTTTTACTGGATAGAATGTTTTAATGATTTAATTAAAATAAGCAGTCAGTAGTGACTCATTTCTCTCCTTATTAAAAAGCTGGTATAAATATTATCAATCATCCAGTGCCAGTAAAGGACAATGGTGTGCAAATCTATAGTGTCAGCGACTCCACATATCAGCAACCTATTATTGCAGTTGCAACTATTGCTCTTGGTAAATTAGTCCACAGTTTGTATGTGCCTTCTACGACACACATAAAAGCTAGACCATACGTTTGAGAAACTTGCAGTGATAAGCATTCTCCATGCTGACACACAAGTGGATTTGACAATTATGAATGAGGCAGGAGCAGCGCATGAAAGCCATGGCGTTTTAGCTCTAGTGAGAGCTCTTCATGTGTGTTTAAAAATGAATGTGTTTCATCTTGCGCGTTGTGGGACTCTTGGCATATTTGTTTTTTCTGCTGATGCAGTGGCATCATCACACTTACTCATTCACATTAACTAGGGCAGAGTACAGTGCTGGCCAACAGAATAACCAGGACACCTGAAGGGTTGTTGTACAACATACACAATAATGTGGCAATTACTGTGTGCATACCACTATTTATTATATTACTAATATAGTATAAACTATATGACTGGCTTGAAAAATGTCCACAGCCACTAAATGATCATATTCATGCAAGAGGCTGGCATATTTAAAGTATGGCCAACCTTGTTTCAAATATGCAGTAACATCAGACTGTCAATGGGTGATGTACTGTAATTACAGACAAGATCCGAGTTAACTATAACAACGATATTATGATTACCTACAGCAGGAGGCAGTGCAACGGTTTGGGTTTGTTTGTCTAATAATTAGTTAGTTAGCTAGTAACCTAAGTCCAAAGGTTATGAGCGGCTTCATAGAACTTTCAGGAACTTTCTGAATTGGGGTAAGGAACAACCATTTAGATTTTGGGCATGATCTGGATCATTTCTTCTATGTTATCTTACGAGCCTCAAGCTCTCTGTGTGTGTATGCTAGCAGACCCACTGAGACAATGGGGGTGGGGGACTGATAAGAGTGTTGGTTCCTGTCATGATTCCACATGACATTTTGGACATTGTCCTTTATTTTCCGGTTCGGTATAATTTTCTGTCCTGTTGCTCTTGTTTTGGTATTCCTTCCTGTTTGGGCTTTTTGCTTTGCACCTTTACTTAATTTCTTGTCCTGCCAGCACACCTGTTTGACATTGTTAGTTAGTTCTGTTTAGTTCCACTTTGTTCCCTCCATCAGTGCTGGTTCATTATCTAGTGTACGCCACAGTGTTCTGTTGGTTAATGAGTTTCTACTCGACTTGTGTTACTTTTCTTCTGCCTGCACGTCGCTTAACTTCTCTGCATTCAGGGATCACGCAAACAGCAGAGAAGTGGCGTTGTCACAACTTTGCGTTTTTTTCATTCCGCAATAGTTAAAAAGTTACAGTGGGATTCAGGAATTTATTATTATGGGGAGTTAGGGCCTGGTGGAGGTTTGCCCTCTCGGAGTGCTTTTCTGGTTTTGTGATGTTTTTTCAGATTTAGTTTTACTGATCTCGTTTTACCAATTATCATATACAGTATAGATACAATTTTCTTTATCAGCAGAAATGTAATATTACCGTATGCACAATGCTCATTATGATATGCAATTAAGCTAAAGAATAAATGGGTATTTTTTCCTTAAAGATAAACTCTCGTTATTTATACTTGCCTTCTTTATTGTGCAAAGTGATTTCTTAAATAACACTAAGAACATGTGTCAATATTAGTCAACAAAATAATTAAACATCCCATGGTGGAACTCTTCTACTCTTGAACCACTGAAGACAGAAGGGAGAACATTTCCTAAAACTTTCATCACTACTGTGTTGACTGTTTTCCTTTTATTTGTATGACAAAAACTCCACATGGTGGCGCTGTTATTAAACAAGATAAATACGATTTGATTAAAAAAGTCAATAATCCATCGATCCTCTATTACATAAAGTGTTTATCCTCATTAAGGTCAAGAATTAATTGATCAATGCTTTTAGGGGACTGATAAGCACGTCTATAAAATGTGAGCAAGTGTGGCTAAAAGACATGAATGCCATAAAGCATCTGGTTTCCTGTAAGTCATTGGGATAATGATCATACATGTTTGAGGTTATCAAAGATCTGTATACTATCACAAAAGCCTTTAAGCAGAAAAAATATAGATGGTGAAGGAATCAATAAAGTACTATCCATCCAAAAACCCTGTATTTTGCTACATTCTTCTATCGGATATACTTTGTCTCTTACATCTGCTGCACCTCCATCTGGTCTCCACGGTAACATGATCGCACAATGGTCTGCATCCCTGCGTCCCACAGGTGCTCTTTAAGGAAGTGGCCGGCCAGTACCGCCCTCTCCAACAGGGCCTTATCCCCGAGCACGGCTCCAACACGAGAATAGGCTGACAGCATGAGACCTGTGGAACGCAGAGATGACATGATGATGATAATGGCGCTTTGTTGTAAAACTAATGCTTAAAATACCATGTCCTCATGTAACCGCTCAACAACTCTTTGATGTTTTATGCCTCAATTCCTTTTCGGTTCCCTCTTTGCATATATTCCTTCCCTCTTTCCACCCTCGTCAGTCCTCTTTCATGTGGTATATCAAAGCCGAGGGAGGCCGCCTGGTCTTCAAAGTGTGGCGTTAGAGGACAGGTGACTAATGGTGGGGTTTCTTCATTAGAGAGGATGGGGAAAGTCTTGTGTCTAATTGGAAAGTTCCTAAGAATTCAGGGCCTCATTAGCTCGCTAATACAATCTGTCTTCTGATAGATGCTGAGAAGGAAGCAAATGAGGCAAACCTTTTTTTTTCCTAAATACAAATGCAACTTTGACTTGACTTTTTTTACACACAGATTCAAAATATTGGTGCATGCTAAACAGTAGATCAGGCATTTATTCATCTGTCATTTTCTCACAGAACCCGGTGAAGTGCAACAATACCATAACCATGTCCATCGTGTTCAATGATAGGTGACAACATTT
This sequence comes from Nerophis ophidion, assembly GCF_033978795.1. NCBI lineage: Eukaryota > Metazoa > Chordata > Actinopteri > Syngnathiformes > Syngnathidae > Nerophis > Nerophis ophidion. The sequence continues at coordinate 51,826,740 of NC_084618.1, forward strand.
AAGACCGTTTCTTGTGTTACTTGTATATCAGACAGCAACACCTGCTTTCAAAAAAAAGGCCCAGCATTACGTCATGAATAAATACCCTTTCACACAGAGGCCATTCCACCTCTTGATACAGCTGCAATATCACCACCCAAGATTAGGGTTGGGTATCGTTTGAATTCGAACGATTCCGATTCTTTGTTTCGATTCCGATTCCTGACGATTCTCGATTCCGATTCTTCTTGTACCATGGGATCAATGTGTTTGCCAGGTAATCCCTGGAAGGTGGTATGTATTTTGGGCTGAGAGTTTTCACCATATCTCTGCAAACATAAACAAACATGTAATGTTGCTGTTACTGTTCAGCCGGTATCAATTAGCTTAGCTCTAACGTTATTGCTTAACTAACCTAAATGTTGGAGATTCCACCTCTGAAAAGGGATGCAGTCTTTTGACTATGTGTGCAGTGACCTTTCTGTGGCACTCTTCCGTCTGTGGCACTGACATCTTCCCCATTGCCGCTACGGTGAACGGAGTACGCTTATCACATCGCGGAGTCTGGCTAGCAGGTTGTAAATTGTCTATGAAAAAATACGCGGGCGAATTTATTAGCTGCCTCAACATTGGCGCAAAACACATTATTTATTGCATATATATTGTTTTACTTACCGGATTCGGATTGCAGTGCAATCACCGAGGTGCCCGGCTGGGCGTCGGAGTCGGAGCCAGAGGAAGAGGCAGAGGACGACGGTCGACGCAGGGCGTCGAAGACGGGACACGCATTTATTTGTACTCCATGAAGTCGGAGGTGCTTCATCATGTTCGACGTGCACCCTCCTAAGCACGAAACAGTCCTGTTGCACGTGTTACATTTCGCCGATATTTCATTTTTTTTAGTAAAATAAAGCCACACTTTCGACCGCCGACGCCCGCTATCCATGCTTGACTGACTCGCTTGGCTACATAGGCTCGGCTATGCTAACACTTCCGGCGGTGGGCGCTTCTTCGTTGGTGTTCAGTGGCTTCTTCTTCCGGTCGGCGGACTTATTCTTTTTTTCCGGTCGGCGGACTGGGTATCGAAACTAGCAATCGAAATTTTAACTTTTGAACGATTCCGGGAGAATCGGAAAGTTAGTCCCGGTTCCAAGATGTAAAGTATGTCCCCTCAATACCATGTTGTTACAGCAACATGGCAAATAACAGTTCTTAAGGTCACTGTGAAAACAGCGTTTGGTCTCTTTGGTTGCTCAAAAAGTGTAGAACTTTTCAGTTTGGTACAGTGCAGTTTGTAAACCAATGTTACCCACATGGGTATGTGGGCATTGCAGTTACGTAAAGGGTGTAACATGTTACCTGCCTGTCACCTGTCAAGAGAAACATGTAAACAAGTGGAAACTATGGAGACCAGACCTGATCTTGAATACTGTAGCTTCTCGTTCCATTAATTGAGTTGTTAACAAATCTATTGATTTAAAAAAAAAAAAAACTTGTGTCTTCCTATATGCAAGAGTCACTGTGTGTGTTTTTGTCTTGACTTTACCATTCCAGGAGGCCAGCATCTTGGTGTCCAGATGAGGGCGTGGGCGAATCTTCCTCACTCCTGCCATTTTGGCTCTGGCCGAAGCCAAAAGCTCATTGACCATCTCCTGGCTAATGCCAAAGCGTGCAGCTGTTAATTCTGTAGAATACCGCACTATCAGCACATTCTGACCCTGTAGCTCCCCGTGAGGGTCCTGAAAAACACAGATATGAACTCTTACAGACTGCAGATGTTGGGATGTATCCTACTACCATCTACCTGACTGCTGCAGTCCACTTCAGTTTCAACCCCCCTACCAAAAAGTGGTTGAACATAAATAACTTGAGTTCATGGCTCACCTGATCCAGGGCAACATTGCCAAGCTCCTTCACCCCATAATGGTGCATGACAATATCGCCCACCGTTGCAGAACCAGTGGCACCCTCCACAACATCTGACAGCAATTGCCGGATATCTGAGGCCGTCCAGACGCAAAAAGCCCCCTCACGCTTTTCCGAGCCCCCTGATGATGGGATAGAGTCAGCATCCTCTGCACTGTAGAAGCCTCCAGACTGACGGCAAATGCGGAGATAGTCAGACGTCATAGTTAATTTTATATTAGGGCTAAAACAATCAGTCGATTAATTTAATTTGGGAAAAATAGCTTTGATTTAAATTATATTGTTTTGGTTAATTGTTTGACGAATCTAATAAAAACAAAAATATATAAAAAATCCGGACTGCATGGAGAGCCCGGCACTTTGAATATATGGATGTGGTTTCCACACGGCTGCTGCAATAGAACGCACATAACAGTGGTGGTGTGTATGATCTGTGTTGACGGCGAACAGTGGAGAGTTTTTATTAATTCATGCACACGTCAAAAGTGAAATTTTAATGCTGATAATGTGAATTTATTATTAGCAAATAATATAGATTATGGCAGACAGAAAAATGGTTATAAGAGTCAACTATTTTCTCTAAAACATTCAATGAAGATGTAAAGTGTGTTTTATCTGACAATTAAAACTAATCGATAGATCACTCGATTACTAGAATAATCGATAGCTGCAGCTCCTGTTACATGACGAATAAATTGTGAGAAGATGTAGAGAAAATGCTTAAATGTAATCAGTACAATACAGTAGAACCACTCAAGTCGAACACCCTTGAAGTCACACGAAAATTACATTTTACACTGCAAGATAAGATGCCTACATCAGATATTTTATTAAATCAGATCTTTTTATGTAGTCGTTCACGTTACAAAAAATATTTGAATTCTAATGTGAACGGAATGGTTTTCTGAACTAACTCGCATTCGCAAATTAGATCATGACGTCACACGCGTTGACGTAAACACGGCCCCAATTCTCATAAGTCTCAATCCAAGTGCATTTGTGGCAATTTCGAGGATTTAACTTTTTCTTTAACCAAATTATTTGGCGTAGGAGATTAAGAAGGAAGAAGGCAAGGATTTTGTGTCTCTTGCAGTTCGAGGGGCATATGCATCGACATCTGCTCCAAAGAGCGTAAGGACAAGCAGTCGGAGCCAGGAGTGGTGGAATATTGACGCACGTTCTAAACGTTTTATACAAGTAGGGTGGGGTATGACATTTGTAACGGGGAACAACTTTAATTTCTCTTGTATTCATGTTATCATTTGAGATAGGTAGTATTCAGTGTACTAGTTTGCCTGTACTTGTACTTTTCGTCCACTGATGATAATCATTACAAACATAATGAACACACATATCATTGTAACACAGTACCAAAATACAACCAAAAAATTATTTGCTTGTTGTGTATTTAATAATTCGCAAGTAATTAAATCATTAGAGAATCTAATGATTACAGCAGGTGGGATTTCATTTTGTGGCCTATTTTTGCCAACACATTCATCAACAGAGGTAAAAAAAAAAGGCTGATGACTCTTAGAGAAATTCAAAAGTCTGAGAGAATATTTGTCAGGTCGCACCTCTCGGATGAAACTCCTTGTGGAATTTGAAGATCTTTTAAGTGCTTTGCCAGCAGAATGAGGAAGCTAAACAACGAGCTGCAGGTTGCACTGCTCTCAATAACTCAAGATGAACATGCCTATTACACTATGCACTGTTACCGTCTTTTTTTCTAATCATCGTCAGTTATTTGATCAATGTAGCTGATATTTGAAAATTTAAACCTAATTTGCATTAAAACTTCTCGAGCACCTCCTTTTACGTTATAAATCATAGCTGCATGACACAGAGAAAATTTAATTTAGGGAAAATCTGATCACAACATACTAATAATATTGTGTTGCAGACTACAAAGCACTGCAGTGGGTACAGGTAATCCACGGTACGGTCCGTACATCTCAGTTTTTCTTCTGCTTCGGTAAATTTTTTAAATGTACAGAGAACAACTTTTTTTCCTCTTAAAGAATTAGGAAATTAAAAGAAGAGGAGCATTTTTGTCAAATGACAAACATTTTAAAGAACACTTGATAAGCGCTGTTGCTCCAGTTGGACTTTCTCTCCTTAAAAAACGCCACTGTCTTTTTAATATTTGCACCCTTTGTAGATGGCTGTCCGCGGGTATGTCTGGGATATATTAAAATTATGTCAACATCGCAGACATGTTAACATGTTTACATCCGCAGCTCGATTTCAATTAATCAAAAGGTTTTTTCAGTGATCGAGTTTTTGGTACATCACTTGCCAATAGTCTGCAAACAATAGGCTATATGTGTATATCAATTAATGGAGACACCAAAATTAGTCAGAAAAATCTCATATCCTTCCTTAAAAAACCGATTGCTTACTATCACAAAATATACATGAAAGCCATTAAAAGTTATTGAAGACATTTCAGAGCCTTTAGCGCAGGGGTGTCAAACATACAGCCAGCAGGCCTGAACAGGTTTATCCAGCCCAAGAGAGGAGTTTGCTCCATATAAAAATGAGCAAAGATTTTTAAAAAGAAAGAAACTGCTGTTCTAAAAGTGTCCACTGGGTGTAGCATGAGCAATTTTTTGTATCCTCTGCTGCAAAAGCTGGCATGACTTCAAAGGGGACAATGTTGCCATGTTAAAGGTGCCACATGTAACAATTTCATGTAGTCATCATTAAACGGCCCTGATATGTCAAAAGGCATTAATAAATCATGTTATTTTCCAATACCTCTATAACTGATAGCCGAGGTTCAGCCGGGATATGCTCATTTCAAAATTAGATTTAAAGCCCCGAAATCTTGTTATTGTTTTAATTTCGATACCCCGCCCTATAACGTTTGACCAATTAAAGTCTGAGTGTTTCACATCAAGGTTGCCAGTTACACACCATCACCTTTGTTTAGCAGGAGCTTAACAAAGATGTAAAGTTGTCAGACCTTATTAAATCTGAAAGGCCATTACTATTCTCAATTTACTCATGACAAAACCAGGAACAAAATGAGGATTTGTATCCGGGATACCTTTGAAAGATGGAAACGATTGAAGGCGGAGAAGATCTTTTCATCTGACGCCAAACTTACTAATTTCCTCTTTGATAGGGAAGAAAGGCATTTACGTTTTCTTATTACTTGTAATAAATGGAAATGGACATTTCATATGTAAACTATATTGTCAAAAGCTGTTGCGTTTTGTAAGACTGGAGACAAACACCAATTTTCTAATTAAATACCTGTTTCTTTACTTTCACAATTTTCTAAAATCATTGAAAAATTATTCAGCAACAGATTGGACACATTCATTAATAAAAGTGGAACACTTGTCAAGAGCCAATACAGATACAGAGCTAACATTTCCACATCGATGGCATTAATTAAAATAACAGAGGAACTAACCAATGCAATACATGAGAAACAGAAAAATCTCATATCCTTCCTGAAAAAAACAGATTGCTTATTTTTCTGCAAAATAATGGTTAATGTGTACAGCTGAGGTTGCAGAATTGCACAATTTTATTGGACTTTTTTTTCCTGGGGAACCCGAGTCCTGGCCCGTGACATTCCATGGAGGTTGTCGACCTCTTAAGATCTCAATGTAGAGTGTGTACATCCATTTTTCTTCTATACTAAACAAAGTTAATGCTGATCAACCTGTTTGTTATTATTTTTTCCAAATGAGATTTAATGAGAGAACCGAGAAAAAAAACAAAACAAAACAAAAAAACGCTGCGATGAGTTGGCGACTTGTCCAGAGTGTACCCCGCCTTCCGCCCGATTGTAGCTGAGCTAGGCACCAGCGCCCCCCGTGACCCCAAAGGGAATAAGCGGTAGAAAATGGACGGATGGATGGATGATTCATTGTGGTCCTTTTATCATCATCTCAAATTGCAGGTGTCCCAGTTGAAAGGGTCAGAATAGACTTGATAGTGTTCTGGAAGTCTCTCATCATTTTATTGCTCGTGGTGTTTAGCGGAATCGACACTTTACGTGCAATATAATTTTTCACCTCCCAGGGTCGCTGGACTTATTGCAACCTCACAAGCGTGTATAGGCAAAATCACTAAAGTCGATGGGAGAATTCACAGAAGGCCAATTAACTTATAGACATAAACGCCCATATTTAAGGATCACTCCACCTAAGTACATTTCTTTGATGAAGTTGCGCAGTGACATTCTGAAGTTGAAAGTCACTTAAGCATATGAGAGAATACCGCCCAAAGTGAGCAGGCTATGACTAAATGTGATCAACTTCAAAAATCATGCAAAAGAGGGAGAAAAATAATTAATGCAGCAAAAATTAACATTATAAAGTAGATTAAGCTTCAAGTGGAGTAATTTAAGAGAACCATCCCTTTTCTCTGATACAAAGCATGCACTCAGACAAACCAAAAAAACTAACAAGGCAGAAGATTACTCACCTGGTCACTGAGGTCTCTGGAGACATAAAGCAGTATGTCTTTGGCCACATCTGCAAAAAACTGCTCACCTGATACCTGGGGAAAAAGAAAACATAGCATACACCTGCTTTACAGCCATATTCAACATGAACATGACCTTCAAGGTGCTGTCAGGTGATTTATATGCAGTATGAACACTGAGGTGGTGCTTATAGACTAATTATATAAAAGGCATGTATGTGTCTGTTCACATACAGTATGAGCTAACCCGCATATGTGTGCCCTAATTAACTTTTTCTTTTTAATGGCTGCCCCCTCTGAAAAGGAGGCCAAGCCCGCATAGGCTCAACGTTGAATTACAAGCTATAGCGTTATAATTTTATTGTTCAATGCTCTAGGGCGCGGGTTTTGTGGGCCTCTCTCTAAGGAGAAACACACAGAAACACTGTTTAATGAATACATAACAGCAGACTAGATGATAAAAAAATACCCGATTATCTAATAATAAATGAACATGATAAATGAATGACACTAGGGTTTATGGTATTCTACTTGAGCATGTGGAACAAATTAACTTTTAACTTAAAGGGGACCTATAACCCAAGCCAAATCGTCTTACCTATTGGTACCTGTTTTTGTGTATTTGGAATCTATATAAGTCTCAAAAATTTGAAATCAAATCATGGAAACATTGCGCAGATATACTGTATACAAAGTATAAAACAATCATGTCTTCTTTCATACTTCCTCTAAATGATCTGTTTGGAATTTACCTCACATTTGTGACGTCAGCGGATATATCCATATATAGTGTATTTTTACCTCAATATCTTTGCGCGAGTCCAGCATTCTTATTTGTGTAACACCTAAGATCACTGACACGGTAGTCAGTAAGCTCCTTCTTTTTTTGTACTTGTTTAGGGGCAAATTGGCTTGTACATGCACATGAACCCTCTGCTGTGGCCATTTATAATACAAATTAACTTATAGTTATAACTTATATCGGTCAGTAGACTCAATATGGAAGCGCTATAAACTACAACATAAATGGCGGGGAAAAGACGCAGTCGAAGTGGAGCCACGTAAATAAAACTGCCAACAAATGTGGTATCCTGAAGAGATGATCAGAGAGCAGCCTAAAAATGCTCTGTAAAACATAATGTTTGCTAAATTTTGACAAAAAAAAAAAACCACCATTACATGTTATGTAGACCACAAGGAAGTGTTGTAAATGTAGACAAAAAAACATATGACCCCTTTACAGTATCTTCTGTTTTGATGAAATTTAAATGTTCAAACATTTTAATATTGCTGAGAAAAAAATATTACTTTGTTGCCCACTGAACAGCCACAGTATAATGTAGAAGCTCAAGAATATTCAAAGACTATCAGTGTACCTTGAATTCATTGACTCGTCTTTGTCACCATCTGGTGGGTTTAGGGCATAAGACTTCAGTGATGTTTTCTGTCATATTCTACTTCCCAATGCTATCAGCTGGTAATAGTAAACAAGATAATAGTATACAGAGCTATAACATAATTTATTAAAATTCGATTTCTATACATGTATATGTATGTTGATCATGGGTGTCCAAAGTGCCTTCCGGTTGCAATTTGGGGCCCTTAGCTTAAGTTTTGTTGTCCCGCAGCATATTGTCAGCAATAAAAACAACAGTAAAACTGGACAAAAAAAAAGATGACTTTTTGATACTAATAATATTACTATACTATGTCACCTATAAAGCAAAGATGACACTAAGGTTAGTATTTAATTATGTATGTCTGGCGACTTGTCCAGGGTGGAAACCGCCTTCCGCCCAATTGTAGTTGAGATAGGCACCAGCGCCCCCCGAAACCCCAAAAGGGAATAAGCGGTAGAAAATGGGTGGATGGATATTTTTTTAAATATAAATGGCCATGCATACTTTGACTTTTCAGAATGAGGTCATTGGTGGAAAAAAACATTCATGAAGTTTAGTTTTTTTATGAATTTATTATAAGTCTACTGAAAATGTGACCAAATCTGCTGGGACAAAAGCATACATACAGCGATGTTAATATTTGGTTACATGTCCCTTGGCGAGTTTCACTGCAATAAGGCACTTTTGGTAGCCATCATTTAGACCCATAATAAATTCATAAAAGAACCAATTTTCATGAATGTTTTTTGGGACCAACAAGTATGTACTCCAATCACTCTATGACAAAAAAATAAGAGTTGTAGAAATTATTGGAAACTCAGGACAGCCATGACATTATGTTCTTTACAAGTGTATGTAAACTTTTGACAACGGCTCAGTGACGTGCGGTGAGGTTCATGGCTGGTGAGGCACTGACTTCATCACAATCAGATTTACAAACATATGAACCCTAAAGAGTATCTTATTCACCATTTGATTGGCAGCAGTTAAAAGGTTATGTTTAAAAGCTCATACCAGCATTCTTTACACATACAAACTCAGGACAGCCATGACATTATGTTCTTTACAAGTGTATGTAAATTTTTGACAACGGCTCAGTGACGTGCGGTGAGGTTCATGGCTGGTGAGGCACTCACTTCATCACAGTCAGATTTACAAACATATGAACCCTAAAGAGTATCTTATTCACCATTTGATTGGCAGCAGTTAAAAGGTTATGTTTAAAAGCTCATACCAGCATTCTTTATACATACAAACTGTAGCATACAAAAAAGCACATTTAATTAAAAAAACGTTATTATGGCCTTACCTTCACTTATAAATGAAGTCAATGCGCCGCTCCTTCTGAACAAAAACATTGATAACTTGTTTATAGAAGTTTCCCATATCGTTCTTCAGTTTTAAAAGTCTCTCTGTCTTGATGGAGATCACTGTCTGAAGCAAACCTTTTAGCTCCGGCGTTGATCTTCGTTTAATTATTACGTCCGGCTTCGATTGAAAGTCCAGTTGAGAAAACTGTTTTATTTTAAATATGGATTTATCCATGCTAAAAGATGACAAAATAAACGATCGCTGCCGCTGCACTTGACTTGCTAACTGAAGCTTGTTGTCACTTCTTCTGCAGCCTAGTATTCGCAAGAATGATCTCTGGGATCACTAGCGCCCTCTACCACCAGGAGGCGGGAGAACAGGTGCCTCACACGATGCGTCTTCGCAGCCGTTTTATGATTGCCCAGCACAAGAAATACTCTACACACATACAGTTGTTGACAAAATACACTGTACATTATATACCTCAGCTAACTAAACTATGGAAATGTATAATATAATTCATATAGCAATACCGTCTCACTACACAGCAGCCAGCAGTTAGATCGATAGTACTTTATTTATTCCGTCAGGAGAGTTCCTTCAGTTAGCCGAGTCATTGCGCAATCCACTGGGAGGCTCAACTGGCTGTGACTCACTACAAGTCTCTTCTCAGTATTTGAACGGCAAATGTGAAAATTCAGCGATTTTGAATAAAAATTATCTAAAACTGGTGAAGTTAAATGGAAAATAACTTTATAAAGTATAATCACTGGATACATATAACAATTTAAATATTTTTTTTTCTATTTACATTTTTTTTCTTTCCATGATGGCACGTGAGGCCCTGCCTCACCTGACTGCACGTCACTGCCACGGCTGTGTGTGTATATATATATATATATATATATATATATATATATATATATATATATATATATATATATATATATATATATATATATATATATATATATATATATATATATATATATATATATATATATATATATATGTATATATATATATATATATATATATATATATATATATATATATATATATATATATATATATATATATATATATATATATATACTCATCTAGTGATTTACCTATCAATGAATCTCATGAAACCTCATTCAAAATATGTTTATGTAATATTTTGAGGCTGTAGCTAAAGAAAGAAAGCTAATAAAAGTTTTACCGTCAGTTGCATGAAGAGGAAACACAATCAAACAGGGGAAACAGTCTCACAAAAATACACACCTGGAAAGCAGTTATGTACGCGACAGCTAGTTGGGCCTGGTCATACAACATCTTTTCAAAGTGGGGAACGTGCCAAGAAGAATCTGTGGAGTAACGATGAAAACCCTGAAACAGAGCGAGTGAAAAAATTGTGATCATTGTGGATTGTAATATATTGAATCTGTGTTGCTACTGATGATGCAGAGATAAAACGGAAGTTGCGTGTTTGTGATGCAGAATACACCTGTGCAACATGGTCATGGATGCCACCCAGCGCCATCATGCGAAGTGTATGCATTGCCATCTGGAGCGCCTCGACACCCTCTGAGGTAGAGCGATTCACAGACCAGTAAGACATGAGGAACATCAGGTTCACTGAAGGAGGGAATAACAGAAAAACAATGAGGAGGAAATAAGGAGAGGAGACCCCTAGGGGTTGCTGCGGTTATTCCTACCTGGCGTTGGGAACTTGGGAGCATCTCTGAAGCCTCCATACTCTTCTTCATAAGAGCCAGCTAGCTGCTGGAAGCAGCGGTAAGCCACATCAGGGGCCAAGGGAGGACTGTCACCTGCTTTTGCAGCCACAGTTGTGCCTTTTTTCAGAGCTTCAAGGATCCTGTCCCCACTGGACTCCAGGTTCGAACGATAATTCTGCCACTGAGCAAACCAGAACAACAGCAGTAATCTAAAGTGACAGTACTACCATGAGCTACACCTTTGTACCTGTTCCATGATTCTGGTGAGGATTGTCTTAAAGCCAGGTCTGCTTCCACGGTCTCTGGGTGGAAAGTAGGTGCCTCCGAGGAAAGGACGCAGATTAGGAGTTAACCAAACACTCATGGGCCACCCTCCACCTCCACTTGTTGCCTGGAAACATTAGAAAACCCACAAACTATAACAAATGTCTTGCAGAGATGCATCCACAAAGATGTACAAAGTACCTGTACGAAGGTCATGTACACCTTGTCAACATCTGGTCTCTCTTCTCGGTCTACTTTAATACAGACAAAGTTGTCATTGAGGATTTTGCCAATGTCCTCGTCCTCGAAAGATTCCCGCTCCATAACATGGCACCAGTGGCATGTTGAGTAGCCCACTAAAGGTCAAAGATCAGAATAACAACAGGTCAGTGACAACCTGTATGAATAAATGGACAATTGACTAAATGTTCTTTATTAATTAAGGTGAAAGTTAACAAGCTATAGATCAATTATTTCTACAAATGTATATTTTAAATGGCAGTTCTTGGAACGCCTACTGCCCAATGCATTTAACACTTTTTGGACATTTAACATTTTTGAGACCGCAAACTAGTTTAGACTGAAGCAGCAGCGGCACTGCTGGTTTGAACAAAGTAGTGAATTCTCTTCTCATTACCTCTACACTATTAAACAAATCATCCATCTGTCTTTTTCTACCACTTGTGCCTCAATTCCACAAAATTAACAGCAATAATGATCAATTAACTGATTATCGTGCTTAAAATGACAAATTATGAAATAGCGCCAATTAGTGTTCTCCCAATACCGGTACCAAAACTTGATGCTTTTCAAAATAAAGGGGACAACAAAAAATGTATTTTAATAAAAAATATTATAATACATGAAAAATATGGTTCCTTATTGCACTCAAAGAACAATTGTCAGAAAATGAACATAACATGAACATAAAAGGCATTAAACACATTGGGCTGTTCTTGATGCAATCGAAGAAAAACAATTCTGTATATTACATATAGCCTGCCATAATCTAGGATTAAGTTGAATTAGAATGCCATAGTTGATTAACAATTTATTAAATGCTTCATGACTATTGTTGCCACTCTTGGTCTGTGCTTTAAGACAAATAAAATAATTAGTAAACACTCAAATCAATACTATAACTAAAAGTACACAGAAAAAACCTGTAGCAGGTAAAACACAGATTATAGCAATTTGTAACAAAATGCAGTCATTTTACTTGAATTGATTTGCACTATGTGGGTCGGTTTGGACTCCATTAATATTTGGCATTAAGCCAAGCAGCTGTGTGCGTGTCTACATATCTGTATGTGCATAGCAGGAGAGGTAGTTAACTACATTACCCTTAAAAACTATTGCAGGTCTGGATTATTGTTATTTAAATGTTTACCTAAGTTTGAAGCCCATGTGGTCTTGCCATATTTGGCGAAGAAAAGCTTTACCTTGATCGATAGTTTTGAAGCCCAAATACCTCCATATTGCGCTTCACACACCCTCTTTATTAAACAGTGTAATTGCCTTTGAAGTTTGGTTCTTTTATGAATTTATTATGTGTCTACTGAAAGTGTGACCAAATCTGCTGGGTCAAAAGTATACATACAGCAAGATACATTATCAATTTTGGTTATATAGAGAAGTTAAACGCCAATCAAATGAGCTTCATGGCATGGCCTCTTAACTTCATGTGAGTGATTATGATTGACGACACCTGTTGACTTCTCTGAGCCCATTTAAATAGGGCTCATGTGATGAAGACATCAGAATCGGTTACAAACAATGGGAAAGTCCAAGGAACTCAGCACAGATCAGAAAAAACTAATCATTGACTTGAACAGGTCAGGAAAGTCACCTGGAGCCATTTCAAAGCAGCTTAAAGCCCCAAGAGCAACTGTGCAGACAATTGTTTGTAAGTATAAAGTGCATGGCACAGTTTTGTCACTGCCACTATCAGGAAGAAAAACGCAAGCTATCACCTGCGGCTGAGAGAAAATTGGTCAGGATGATCAAGAGTCAACCGAAAACTACCAAAAAGCAGGTCTGCAATGAATTGGAATCTGCTGGAACACAGGTGTCAGTGTCCACAGTCAAGCGTGTTTTGCATCGTCATGGACTGAGAGGCTACCATGCAAGAAGGAAGCTTTTGCTCCAGAAGCGACACCTTAGGGCTTGTTTAAAGTTTGCTGCTGATCACATTGACAAAGATAAGACCTTCTGGAGGAAAGTTCTGTGGTCAGATCAAAAAAAAAATTTGCTGTTTCGCCACAATACCCAGCAATATGTTTGAAGGAGAAAAGTGAGAACACCATCCTATCGTCAAGCATGGTGGTGGTAGTATTATGCTCTTTTCCTGTTTTGCTGCCAATGGAACTGGTGTTTTACAGAGAGTAAATGGAACAATGAAAAAGGAGAATTACCTCCAAATTCTTCAGGACAACCTAAAATCATCAGCCCGGAGTTTGGGTCTTTGACGCAGTTGGGTGTTCCAACAGGACAATGACCCCAAACACATGTCAAAAGCAGTAATGGGATGGTTAAATTAGGCTAGAATTAAGGTTTTAGAATGGCCTTACCAAAGTCCTGACTTAAACCCCATTATGAACATGTGGACAATGCTGAAGAAACTAGTCCATGTCAGAAAACCAACAAATCTAGCTGAACTGCACCAATTTTGTCAAGAGGAGTGGTCCTAAATTCAACCAGAAGCTTGCCAAAAGCTTGTGGATGGCTACCAAAAGCTCCTTATTTGCAGTGAAACCTTCCAAGGGACATGTAACCAAATATTAACATTGTTGCATGTATACTTTTGACCCAGCAGATTTGGTGACATTTTCAGTAGACCCATAATAAATTCATAAAAGAGTCAAACTTCGTTAATGTATGAAAGTATGTGCTCCAATCACTCTATCCCAAAAAAATAAGTTGTAGAAATTATTGGAAACTCAAGACAGCCATGACATTATGTTCTTTTCAAGTGAATGTAAACTTTTGACGACTGTATACGAATGCACATATACCCGTCCTCTTAAAAGGGGTGGAGGGGTCGCACTAATATACAATTAAAACCTTAACCTTAACGCTAACCTAAGTCATAAATATAAATGATTTGAGGTGCTTACTAGATCTGTCACATCGCTATCTCTCTATCTGGCTGTGATATACCGCCCCCTTGGGCCCTATACAGATTTTATCGGTGAATTTTTAGAGATTGTCGCTGATCTCGTGACCGCAGAAAATATAATTATAATGTGGGATTTTAATATTCATATGAATACCCCGTCACACCCTCTGTGCGTGGCGCTCCAGACTATCAATGATAGCTTTAGTCTTACACAAATAATAAATGAACCTACGCATCGCAGCGGTAATACGATAAGAGCTAGTCTTTGTCCGGGGTGTCACCATCTCCAAAGTTTTGATACTCCTGTACACTAAAGTAATGTCCGATCATTACCATATAAAATTAGAAGTTTAGACTCATTGTCAACAAGCTAATAATAACCACTGCTTTAGCAGTCGCAACATTAATGCTGTCACAACTATGACTCTTTCTGGGCCTACTGCCTTCGGTAAAGGCGCCATTGCCAAATTATGTGGGCTCTATCGATAACCTCATTAACAACTTTAAAGATGCCCTGCACTAAGTTATTTATGGTATAGCACTGCTAAAGCTAAAAAAGGCCCCTAAAAAGCATACCCTCTTGTTTACAGAAGAAACTACAACTCATAAATTATCATGTAGAAAGCTGGAACGCAAATGTCGTGCAACTAAACTTGAGGTTTTCCATCAAGCACGGAGTGATAGTTTAATAACTTATAAACGCATGCTTACTTTAGCTAAAGCTAATTACTCCTCCAATCTCATCCACCTCAATAAAAACGATCCTAAATATTTGTTCAGTACAGTAGCATCACTAACCCAACAAGGGACTGTTTGTAATATTAGGACCATCAATGCTAAATAACACAAACGTATAATTTTCCTCTGGCACTGTTCCCTTAGCATTCTGGGACGGTATTGCTTGGTTGGAGGAGTGGCCGTGCCAGCAACTTGAGGGTTCCAGGTTCGATTCCTGCTTCCGCCATCCTCGTCACTGTTGTTGTGTCCTTGGGCAAGACACTATACCCACTTGCTCCCAGTGCCACCCACACTGGTTTATATGTAACTTAGACATTGGGTTTCACTATTTAAAAGCGCTTTGAGTCACTAGAGAAAAGTGCTATAAAAATATAATCACAAAAATATAATTCACTTCAAAAAAGCGGTTATCCATCCTCTGCTCATTAACCTAACCTCGATCCTGACCTCATGGTAAACTACCCACCTTCTCTTTATCTCGAAAACCCTTCAAAAAGTTGTTGCACCGAAGCTAAATGAACACTTAGCGTCTAACAATCTCTGTGAACCCTTTCAATCCGGTTTCAGGGCAAATCACTCTACGGAGACAGCCCTCACAAAAATGACTTATGATCTATTGCTAATTATAGATACAAAGTATAGTATCAGTTTTTGGTCAATACTACAGTGATTAGATCAATATGTTTTATCATCCCATGTTTTTGTTCGTTTTTGTTATTGTTTACAATTTCAGGAAAGTGGAAGTGCAAAAACCAAATTACTTAAATCAGAGAACAATAATAGTTTTTGTTTATGTTTATAACTTGGACTACCTACACCCTGTGTTTTTGGCTGATTATAATAACTAATAAATATGATTACATTGAATATGATAAAAAATTTAATCACTCAATGATCTTAAAAGTTTTTAGTATCGGCATTGATATGAT
Source organism: Nerophis ophidion (assembly GCF_033978795.1). Lineage (NCBI taxonomy): Eukaryota > Metazoa > Chordata > Actinopteri > Syngnathiformes > Syngnathidae > Nerophis > Nerophis ophidion. The sequence goes on from NC_084618.1 coordinate 51,842,572, forward strand.
CAATGGTAACCTTCTAACTACTTGGTATTTAATCGATACTTAAATTTGTAGTATCAGCCAAATCTGTGAAACAATAGAAAGTAACCAGATATTAACAGTAAATTAACAAGTAATAATAGTTTTGAGAAAATAATACAACCAAAAATTACACAATATCCCAGCAGCCAAACTTAGAGCCCGCCAGTATAATAATAGCTAAATAATTAATTTCTTACCTGATAAAAATATTGGTTTGTCTTCACTTCGTGCCTTGTTGAAGGCTTCCTGACCCCATGGATACCTGCAACAAGCTTGAGTCCATATCAGAAACATTTCAGAAATGTGGACCTATTTGTGGTTAAATAGTCCTCACCAGTCAACTGGGTTGTGCGCATGTTGTAGAAGGTAGGGTGACCTCTCTTTGGATAGCCTGTTTGTGTGTCGAGGTGGTGTGGGCGGCAGCCCTTCGCCTCCTGATGCCATGCTCATAAAGGGAAAGGATCTAAATTGCAGAACATTGTCACAATTTCTGGCACTCCTACCACCCGAATGCAGCTGAGATAGGCGACAGCACCCCCCGTTACCCCAAAAGGGACAAGCGGTAGAAAATGGATGAATGGATAGTTCTGTTAGAGCACATAATTTTTTAAAATAACTTTAATTCAAGTTTAACATGTCAGAGGAGGCCAAGATCCGTCCATCCATTTTTCCATCCATCCATTTGGAGCTGGAGCCTGTCCTGGCAAACCCATATTGACAAACATTTACAAACCCTGTTTCCATATGAGTTGGGAAATTGTGTTAAATGTAAATATAAACGGAATACAATGATTTGCAAATCCTTTTCAACCCATATTCAATTGAATGCAATACAAAGACAAGATATTTGATGTTCAAACTCATAAACTTTATTTTTTTTGCAAATAATAATTAACTTAGAATTTCATGGCTGCAACACGTGCCAAAGTAGTTGGGAAAGGGCATGTTCACCACTGTGTTACATCACCTTTTCTTTTAACAACACTCAATAAACGTTTGGGAACTGAGGAATCTAAGTGTTGAAGCTTTGAAAGTGGAATTCTTTCACATTCCTGTTTTATGTAGAGCTTCAGTCATTTAACAGTCCGGGGACTCCGCTGTCGTATTTTACGCTTCATATTCCGCTACACATTTTTGATGGGAGACAGGTCTGGACTGGAAAGTACCCGCACTGTTTTTTTATGAAGCCACGCTGTTGTAACACTTGTCTTGCTGAAATAAGTAGGGGCGTCCATGATAACGTTGCTTGGATGACAACATATGATGCTCCAAAACCTGTATGGACCTTTCAGCATTAATGGTGCCTTCACAGATGTGTAAGCTACCCATGCCTTGGGCACTAATACACCCCCATACCATCACAGATGCTGGCTTTTGAACTTTGCGCCTATAACAATCCGAATGGTTATTTTCCTCTTTGTTCTGGAGGACACCACGTCCTCTGTTTCCAAATATAATTTGAAATGTGGACTCGTCAGACCACAGAACACCTTTCCACTTTGCATCAGTCCATCTTAGGTGAACTCGGGCCCAGCCAAGCCGGCGGCGTTCCAGGATATTGTTGATAAATGGGTTTGGCTTTGCATAGTAGAGTTTTAACTTGCACTTACAGATGTAGCAACCAACTGACAGTGGTTTTAAGAAGTGTTCCTGAGCCCATATGGTGATATTCTTTACACACTGATGTCAGTTTTTGATGCAGTACCGCCTGAGGGATCAAAAGTCCGTAATATCATAGCTTACGTGCAGTGATTTCTCCAGATTTTCTGAACTTTTTGAGGATTTTACGGACCGTAGATGGTAAAATCCCTAAATTCCTTGCAACAGCTCGTTGAGAAATGTTTTTCTAAAACTGTTCGACAATTTGCTTACAATGTGGTGACCCTCAGCCCATCCTTGTTTGTGAATTACTTAGCATTTCATGGTAGCTGCTTTTATACCCAATCATGGCACACAACTTTTCCCAATCAGCCTGCACACCTGTGGGATGTTCCATATAAGTGTTTGATGATTATTCCTCAACTTTATCGCCACCTTTCCCAACTTCTTTGTCCCGTGTTGCTGGCATCAAATTCTAAAGTTAATGATTTGCAAAAAAAAAAAAAACGTTTATCTGTTTGAACATCAAATATCTTGTCTTTGTAGCATATTCAACTGAATATGGATTGAAAATGATTTGCAAATCATTGTATTCCGTTTATATTTACATCTAACACAACGTTCCAAATCATATGGAAACGGGGTTTGTAAAATAACCACACGTTTACTTTTTAGTTTGAGTACCCATTAGTCAAATGTATGTTTCAAACCATCCATTGCCTAAATCAGACATGATTGACGCTAACATAGTAATTGTAATATAATACAATGTCATTGTACTTAAGTAATATAACTACATAAGGGCTTGAGGGAAAACGCGTTTGCGTTCAGAGTTTAAGCTTTTCGGTTTCCGTAGCTGTCACCTACTGTACTGCAGTTGATACATGTGTCTTTCCCGTTGATAAATAACATGTTTGCCAATCTTTCTTCAAATAATAGTAATAATACCCTCCTTAAAGTGTCTGAACATTGATTATGAAGCATCAGATGGTTCCTCCTAATTAGGCCAAATTCAAACTACGCATTATTTTTCTGTAAAAAAACAGTATGTTATTGTAAACAACGTTTAAGGTCACCAATGAGCGATACAAACATTGTGCTAAACAAGATCATTACTTTCAGGTTTTGAAGAGAACATGGTTGTGCTGGATTGGACGCCGTATTTGGATATCCAACGAGTGTATTAATTTAAGTAATATGAATGGTGAGATGACGGCGCCATCATAATCACATATCAATAAGTACGTTGCCGTTAGCATTAGCAACCTAGCCGAGTCTCTTATTTTACCTGAGAGAATGAGTCGACAGCTGCGTACACGCCAAACTTGGTGGGAGAGGAAACAGTTGGAAAACTCGGATATTATGTCCTAAATTCCTTTTGTGAAGAGTGGTCGTGTCCCAGAAGGCTGCCGTGACATGAGGAGTAGACACCAAGCTGCTATTTATGGACGCTGAGCGACGCCATGCTAGTCTGAGCATCCTAAGCCACAAAGTGTGGTTGAAGAGGCAACAAACTAGTTTAGTTGTGCTCCAACTTCCAGGCAGGATTAGGGGAGACCTTGTTATGCCGTAAATGGACACGTGGTGTCGCGCAACATAAATGACGTCATCGTTGAACGAACACCTGACTGCATGTTAAGTTGACTGAAAATGAATTTAAACCTTTGCAACCATTATACTACTGGCTAAGTTTTCACATTCATAAATGTAAGGTTCTGAATACGAAACCTGTTTTTGTGCCTTTAAAAAAAAAAGAGTTTGAACTTTACTTCAAAACGCTATCTACCAAGAGCGGGGGTCTGCAACCTGCGGCTCTTGAGCCGCATGGAGCACTTTAGAGTTGCCCTAGTGGCTCCCTGTAGCTTTTTCAAAAATGCATAAAAAATGGAAAAAGATGAAAGTAAAAAATGTATTTTTTGTTTTAAAGGCCTACTGAAACCCGGCCACTACTACCGACCACGCAGTCTGATAGTTTATACATCAATGATGAAATATTAACATTGCAACACATGCCAATACGGCCGGTTTAGTTGACTTAATTGCAATTTAAAATTTCCCGCGGAGTTTCTTGTTGAAAACGTCACGGAATGGTGACGCGTGCGCATGACGTCACGGACTGTCAGGAAATATTAACTCAGCACCAGTTACGGCTAAAAGTCGTCTCTTTTCATCGCATAATTACACATTAATTTGGACATCTGTGTTGCTGAATCTTTTGCAATCTGTTCATTTAATAATGGAGACTATAAAGAACAATTCTGTTGGTGGAAAGCGGTGTATTGCAGCTGTCTTTAGCCCCGAGACACAGACAGTGTTTTTTTGTTTTTAACACAGAGCGGTCAAGCGAACATGTTTTTCTTCGTCAACCAGCATGTTTTTGGATGGGAAAATTGTGATATATATCTTACCGGAGACATCATTGGATTATTCGTCCTCCTGCAGTAGCTGTTTAAAAGGCAGCTGTGAGCTTGGCTCCTCGGCTTCTCTCTGAGACACTGCGTGTTCACCGCAGCCATCCGTCCTTGAGGTATGTCTTTACAATCTCACTAAAACACTATTAAAACAATAAGAAGATAAGGGATCTTCCAGAATTATCATAGTAAATATGTCTAATTACATCTGAAACACTCACACAGCTGCCGCCCGGAGCGATCGCTTTTTATTTTATTGTATTATTTTTTTTTGTAGTCCTTTGCTATCAATATCATCATCCACGAATCTTTCATCCTCGCTCAAATTAATGGGGAAATTGTTGTTTTCTCGGTCCGAATAGCTCTTGCTGTTGGTGGCTCCCATTAAAAACAATATGAGGATGTGAGGAGCCCTCCCCCTTGTGACGTCATCGTCTGCGACTTCCGGTAAAGGTGAGGCTTTTTTATCAGCACCAAAAGTTGCGAACTTTATTGTCGATGTTCTCAACAAAATCCTTTTAGCAAAAATATGGCAATATCGCAAAATGATCAAGTATGACACATAGAATGGACCTGCTATCCCCGTTTATATAATAAAATCTCCTTTCAGTAGGCCTTTAATATGGTTTCTGTAAGAGGAAAAACATGACACAAACCTCCTTAATTTTTTATAAAGCACAATGTTTGTATTAAACATGCTTCACTAATTCAAGTATTTGGCGAGCGCCGTTTCGTCCTACTAATTTTGGCGGTCTTTAAACTCACTGTGGTTTGTTTACATGTAAAACTTTCTCAGATTTTTAGGACGTGTTTTACGCTACTTCTTTTTCTGTTTCATTTTGTCAACCAAACTTTTAATGTTGTGCGTGAATGCACAAAGGTGAGTTTTGTTGATGTTATTGACTTGTGTGGAATGCTAATCGGACATATTTGGTCCCTGCATGACTGCAAGCTAATTGATGATAACATGCTATTTAGGCTAGCTATATGTACACATTGCATAATTATGCCTCATTTGTAGCTATATTTGAGCTCATTTAGTTTCCTTTAAGTCCTCCTAATTAAATGTATATCTCATGACACACTATCTGTATGTAATATGGCTTTTAAATTTGTTTTGCGGCTCCAGACAGATTTGTTTTTGCATTTTTTGTCCAATATGGCTCTTTCAACATTTTGGGTTGCCGACCCTTGACCTAGAGCAACCAAAACGCTGTGAAAACTACAACGCTATGCTCCAAATTTGAAAAAAAATGTGTGAGCCTATAACTATATACATTATTTATATATATATATATATATATATATATATATATATATATATATATATTTACACACAATAGGTCGGGAAAAAAAACACAAGAGGCTTTATCATCCTACAAGCGTGTTTCGCAGGTTAGAATCAGGGGATTCTATTTTACTTGTTTCAATTGTCCTTCTTACTTAATATTTTCATATGTTTGTAAATGTTGAACTTTCTAAAGGTATATGAAAAAAAATGTTATGTTGACTATACAGGATGTACAGTGTATAGGATGTCTAAAACTAACCAACAATAAATAAAAAAATCAAATGGAATATCCATTGTTTTACGTATGCAGTAGCTCGAGCCGCGATAGTCAAGTCATATTGAATAGTTGGGAATACAACATTAAATATTGTGTTATTTAGTAATATTAATTATGTTTAATACTATGTATCAATAAAATCATTATTTTTTTATACGGATTAACCTGTATTATTATATATTTTAAGCTTTGTTCTAGAGCAGTGGTCTTCAATGTGAGTCCATGACTTTATTTTAAGTATTATTTTATATTCCCCACACCAGTGGTTCTCAAACTTTTTTCACCAAGTATCACCTCAGAAAAAAACTTCGCTCTCCAAGTACCACTATAATGACCAACAATAAAATACAGTAGCAAAGTAGGCCTAAGTTTTCAATTAAAAAAAAAAAAAAGCAGAGCTTTTACTTAACAAGTGTATTCAAGATTTTTGGCCACTGTAACATTACACACAGTCTGAATAGTAACACTGTGTTTAAATATAGGAAAATAAAAGACTGTACTTTAACCAAGTAATTATTTGGTGCACCACGAGATGGAGCCAGCGAATCACAATTTTTCCACAAATTAAAATGTTTTCAAATGCACATTAACACTGATCCAACAATTTTATTAATGTACAGTATTTATGTTAGCATTTAAGATATCTTGCAATTAGGGCTCGAGTTGCCAGCTTGCTAATTACGTTCTAGTTGTCAGCTAGCGACTAGCGTGTCAGTTGTCAGCTAGCGATTAGCGTTCTAGTTGCCAAATAGCTGTTAGTGGTGCTATACAATATTATTTGAAAATATTAGGATTGCACAATAACAAGGTACCTTTAGGACCAGTTTATTTAAAACACAAGTTTTTACAAAACATAATTAGTGCGTACCATCTCTATCCCTCTATTAGTTTTGGAATCCTTGGCAAGAAAAAAATGAAGACCCCTGTATACAGCACAGGTTTTAAACTCAATCAGAATCAGAATAGTTTTTATTGCCATTGTTTGAGAACGGTTTCACAAACTAGGAATTGTTCTTGGTGCAATTGTGCAACATAGAAAACATATTAGACAGAATAGGTAATAAGATGAGCAGCTATCAGATCTTGTTCTAGTTCATGTGTCTGATGGCCGAGGGGAAAATAACTGTTCATGTGGCAGGAGGTGTGGGTCTGAATGGACCGTAGTCTCCTGCCTGAGGGGAGAGCGGAGAATAGTTTGTGCCCAGGGTGACAAGATTCAGCTGTTATCTGACCCACACGCCTCCTGGTCCTGGAGGAGAACAGGTCCTGGAGGGATGGGAGCTTGCAGCCAATCACCTTCTCAGTAGCACGTACCATGGGCTGCAGTCGATACTTATCCTGGACTGTGGCGCCGGAGAACCACACGGTGATGGAGGAGGTAAGGATGGACTCTATGATGGCTGAATAAAACTGCTCCAGCATTTTGGTCGGCAACTAAGTTTCCTTAGCTGCCGCAGGGAGTACATCCTCTGCTGGGCCTTCTTGATGAGGGAGCTGATGGTCGCCTTCCACTTGAGGTCTTGGGTAATGGTGGTGCCCAAGAAACGGAAGGAGTCCACAATGGAGACGGGGGTGGGAGAGTCAATCATGGTGAGGGGGGATGGTGGGGCTGTGACTTTCCTGAAGTCCATGATTATCTCCACTGTTGTCTGGGCGTTCAGCTACAGGTTGTTGAGGCTGCACCAGGACGCCAGCCGGTCCACCTCTCTCCTGTAGGCGGACTCATTGCCGCCGTCAGCAGCTTTACCGACTGGTGACTGGAGGTGCAGCATTTGTATAAAGGGAGAAGAGCCAGGGGGAAAGTACACAGCCCTGAGGAGTACCAGTGTTAGTGGTTCGACTGTCTGAGACAATGTTCCCCAGCCACATGTGCTGTCTTCGGTCTGTCAGGAAGTCATAGATCCAACTGCAGAGGGAGTCGGGCATGCTGAACTGGTAGAGCTTGTCTTGTAGCTGTCCAGGGAGGATGTTTTGAAGGCAGAGCTAAAGTCCACAAAAATAATCTTCGCATAGGTTCCTGGGGAGTACAGATGCTCCAGGATGAAGTGGAGGGCCAGGTTCACTGCATCATTCCAAGATGGCGGCGCCCGGACGGGCTGCGCTCTCGAGGAGCTCCTGCTAAAGATGGAACATTTGGCAGAAATACCGGACAATTCCACAAACTTTATGGCTGGCTCACATCGTGGTCACTCCGTGATCACGTACGACCGCCAGACACTTCTGGATGTGGACATATCGGGCCGTTTTGGACCGATAGACACTTGCGTGCTAGACTTGCTAACTAGCATGGGAATACATCGGCGGCTACATCCAGCGGCCTGTGAAGCAGGGGAGTCTAGTAGCAGCGGGGGCCGTCTACGGAGCAGACGCCAGCGGTGTGATCGGAAACGCGGATGCCGAGCGGGGCTAAAAACAAAGCAGAAGGCTAATCCCCACAGAACACCACTTTCCTCCATCCCGAAGACGGATTTAGATGGAAAATGCGAGACTACTGGTCTGGGTAAGGAGTCAGTTAAATTAGAACAAGTTTTTTCTGCTTTGAGTGTTTCAGAGTTGGACATGTGTTTTACTGAGGTGGCTAACTATGATGCGTGCAGTTTATCAAAGCAACAAACAAACAATCGGAAAATCCCCGTTACTGAGGTGGCTAACCATGATGCGTGCAGTTTATCAAAGCAACAATCAAACAATCGGAAAATTCCTGTCGTATCAATTCCTAGATATGGTCGTAACTATACTAAATGCACTGGGCATAATAAACACAACATTATTAATATTGTTAGTACGGATAATTTGATCAAAAACTCCCTAAAACAGCCCACTACCTATAATATAGGTTTTTTAAACATAAGATCATTGTCTCCTAAAACGTTGTTAGTTAATGATATTATCAGAGACAACAATCTTAACGTCATCGGTCTCAGCGAAACCTGGCTTAAACCAAACGACTTTTTTGCGCTAAATGAGGCATGTCCTCCTAACTTTACACATGCGCATATTGCCCGTCCGCTCAAAAGGGGTGCGGGGGTTGCACTAATATACAACGAAAACTTTAACCTTAGTCCTAACATAAATAATAAATATAAATCGTTTGAGGTGCTTACTATGAGGTCTGTCACACCGCTGCCTCTACACCTGGCTGTTATCTACCGCCCCCCAGGGCCCTATTCGGACTTTATTAATGAATTCTCAGAGTTCGTTGCTGATCTAGTGACACACGCCGATAATATAATCATAATGGGGGACTTTAATATCCATATGAATACCCCATCGGACCCACCGTGCGTAGCGCTCCAGACTGTAATTGATAGCTGTGGTCTCACACAAATAATAAATGAACCCACGCATCGCAACGGTAATACGATAGACCTAGTGCTTGTCAGGGGCATCACCGTTTCCAAAGTTACGATACTCCCGTATACTAAAGTATTGTCTGATCATTACCTTATAAAATTCGAGGTTCAGACGCATGTTCGTCAAACTAATAATAATAATAACTGCTATAGCAGCCGCAACATTAATACGGCCACAACGACAACTCTTGCTGACCTACTGCCCTCGGTAATGGCACCATTCCCAAAGTATGTGGGCTCTATTGATAACCTCACTAACAACTTTAACGACGCCCTGCGCGAAACCATTGATAACATAGCACCGCTAAAGTTAAAAAAGGCTCCAAAAAAGCGCACCCCGTGGTTTACAGAAGAAACTAGAGCTCAGAAATTATTATGTAGAAAGCTGGAACGCAAATGGCGCACGACTAAACTTGAGGTGCACCATCAAGCATGGAGTGATGGTTTAATAACTTATAAACGCATGCTTACCTTAGCTAAAGCTAAATATTACTCAAATCTCATCCACCGTAATAAAAACGATCCTAAATTTTTGTTTAGTACGGTAGCATCGCTAACCCAACAAGGGACTCCTTCCAGTAGCTCAACCCACTCAGCTGATGACTTTATGCAATTCTTTAGTAAGAAAATTGAAGTCATTAGAAAGGAGATTAAAGACAATGCGTCCCAGCTACAACGGGGTTCTATTAACACTGACACGATTGTATATACGGCGAATACTGCCCTCCAAAATAGTTTCTCTCGTTTTGAGGAAATAACATTAGAGGAATTGTTACAACGTGTAAATGGAATAAAACAGACAACATGTTTACTTGACCCTCTTCCTGGGAAACTGATCAAGGAGCTCTTTGTATTATTAGGTCCATCAGTGCTAAATATTATAAACTTATCACTCTCCTCGGGCACTGTTCCCCTAGCATTCAAAAAAGCGGTTATTCATCCTCTTCTTAAAAGACCTAACCTCGATCCTGACCTCATGTTAAATTACCGACCGGTGTCTCACCTTCCCTTTATTTCAAAAATCCTTGAAAAAATTGTTGCGGAGCAGTTAAATGAACACTTAGCGTCTAACAAGCAATGTGAAACCTTTCAATCCGGTTTCAGGGCAAATCACTCCACGGAGACAGCCCTCGCAAAAATGACTAATGATCTATTGCTAACGATGGATTCTGATGCGTCATCTATGTTGCTGCTCCTCGATCTTAGCGCTGCTTTCGATACCGTCGATCATAATATTTTATTAGAACGTATCAAAACACGAATTGGTATGTCAGACTTAGCCCTGTCTTGGTTTAACTCTTATCTTACTGATAGGATGCAGTGTGTCTGCCATAAGAATGTGACCTCGGACTACGTTAAGGTAACGTGTGGAGTTCCCCAGGGTTCGGTCCTTGGCCCTGCACTCTTCAGCATCTACATGCTGCCGCTAGGTGACATCATACGCAAATACAGTATTAGCTTTCACTGTTATGCTGATGACACCCAACTCTACATGCCCCTAAAGCTGACCAACACGCCGGATTGTAGTCAGCTGGAGGCGTGTCTTAATGAAATTAAACAATGGATGTCCGCTAACTTTTTGCAACTCAACGCCAAAAAAACGGAAATGCTGATTATCGGTCCTGCTAGACACCGAACTCTATTTAATAATACAACTCTAACATTTGACAACCAAACAATTAAACAAGGCGACACGGTAAAGAATCTGGGTATTATCTTCGACCCAACTCTCTCCTTTGAGGCACACATTAAAAGCGTTACTAAAACGGCCTTCTTTCATCTCCGTAATATCGCTAAAATTCGCTCCATTCTGTCCATTAAAGACGCTGAGATCATTATCCATGCGTTTGTTACGTCTCGCCTCGACTACTGTAACGTATTATTTTCGGGTCTCCCCATGTCTAGCATTAAAAGATTACAGTTGGTACAAAATGCGGCTGCTAGACTTTTGACAAGAACAAGAAAGTTTGATCACATTACGCCTGTACTGGCTCACCTGCACTGGCTTCCTGTGCACTTAAGATGTGACTTTAAGGTTTTACTACTTACGTATAAAATACTACACGGTCTAGCTCCATCTTATCTTGCCGATTGTATTGTACCATATGTCCCGGCAAGAAATCTGCGTTCAAAGGACTCCGGCTTATTAGTGATTCCCAAAGCCCAAAAAAAGTCTGCGGGCTATAGAGCATTTTCCGTTCGGGCTCCAGTACTCTGGAATGCCCTCCCGGTAACAGTTCGCGATGCCACCTCAGTAGAAGCATTTAAGTCTAACCTTAAAACTCATTTGTATACTCTAGCCTTTAAATAGACTCCCTTTTTAGACCAGTTGATCTGCCGTTTCTTTTCTTTTTCTTCTATGTCCCACTCTCCCGTGTGGAGGGGGTCCGGTCCGATCCGGTGGCCATGTACTGCTCGCCTGTGTATCGGCTGGGGACATCTCTGCGCTGCTGGTCCGCCTACGCTTGGGATGGTTTCCTGCTGGCTCCGCTGTGAACGGGACTCTCGCTGCTGTGTCTTAGATCCGCTCGACATCCATTGCTTTCCTCCTCTCTAAGGTTCTCATAGTCATCATTGTCACCGACGTCCCACTGGGTCATTATTGTCACCAATGTCCCACTGGGTGTGAGTTTTCCTTGCCCTTATGTGGGCCTACCGAGGATGTCGTGGTGGTTTGTGCAGCCCTTTGAGACACTAGTGATTTAGGGCTATATAAGTAAACATTGATTGATTGATTGATCATCCACAAACCTGTTGGCTCTGTCGGCGAACTACAGTGGGTACAGGAGGGCGGCGGTGATGTCCTTGAGGTGGGGCAGGACCAAGCGCTCAAAGGACTTCATGACCACAGACATCTGCGCAACCGGCCTGTAGTCATTGAGTCCTGTGATCCGTGCTTTCTTGGGGACAGGGACAATGGTGGAGGTCTTAAAGCAGGACGGCACGCGGCATAGCTCCAGAGAGGTGTTAAAAATGTCAGTGAAGACAGGAGCCAACTGATCCGCGCAGTGTCTGAGGGTGGAGGGGGGAGACACTATCCGGCCCGGGGGCCTTCCGTGTGTTCAGCTTCAAGAACTGCCGGCGTACATCCTCCTGTTGGATGGAGAGGGCCTTTAAAGTCCTGTGATGTTCTTTGGAGTCCTTTGATGTCCTTGTAGTCCTTTAAATCCTTTAATGGAGTGCTGGCATTGCTGGATGCCACATTTGGACGACCACATCAACATTTTATGTGGCCTGCTAAGGGCTGTAAATAAAGTTTGTCTATAAGGCAATTCATCTTTCCTAAATTCCTGTATTTCAATTTTAACAGCAGATATTTTTAATTCTTTTTTAAATGCAACAAATTATACCAAGTATTTTCTTTGTCATCGAAACATTTTTTTGAATTAATTCTACAGTACCGTAGTAAGGGTATTCATATGGCTCCGTTCTACACGGTTTACCCGACACATGAAACCTGACAAATTAATTTAATGAAGCCATTATACCTTTTTATGGTTTCCCAAATATAAGTGGCCCTCTGAAAGCAGCTGTAATTGTGATGTGGCCCATGGTCAACATGAGTTTGACACCCGTGTTCTGGAGGCCCAAATTGGGATTTTTTTTTTTTTATTTAATATTTTTTTTACATTTGAAGAAAATAGGTGTACTTCACAATTTTACATGAAAAATAAATATATTGCATGAAAAACATGGCTGCACCTTAACCCAATAGTCAGCATGTCAGAATCACGGACAGGCTTTCTATGTGGGTTCATTATAATTGTGTATTTAAAACCGTATGTGCATATGTCATGTAATTCAAATTGGACAAGCAGTTATTGGAAGGATGAAATTGACCAATGTTGCAACTTATGTCATTGTAAAAACTTATTTTTCATAAATTAAATTAAATTCCTTTATTCTTGTAATACATATTATTTTATATCTGTTGTTTATTTTCAGTCTGGCTTGACTATACTTAATTTTCCAATATTTTTACATTTTAATACCAAGCCCTTAATAAATATGTATGGAAAGTGATGTGAAAAAACAACAACTCGTTTTTGTTCTCATTCGAGACCATGTGATCTCTTGTCTTTATTCTGCTGAAAAATGCCTGTGTTTTGTCAGCTTTAAACTGTATGCATGGATATATGGAAAAGTAAGTGTTGAACTTTAATAACAATCGCTAACAAGCAAACAGTTTTTACTCCTGTATATATTAATTTCAATGCCGACAATGAACTTTACTATCACATGTTATTGTTTCCTTTCCACACTAGAACACGGTAATATGTGAACATATTACGCACAAGAACACAGGTAGTAAACAAGCTATCAGGTTTTTTTCAAAACTCTATCAGACAGGGCTAAAATCTGCTTCTTCCTACTCCTTTTCGGACATATTGAATTGTGCAAATGTAAATATAAGACATTTCTTAATGTTACCTAATTCAGCATGTTTCAGATGAACTAACCCAGGGTTCCCTCCGGGTACTCCGGCTTCTTCCCATCTCCAAAGACATGCACCTGGGGATAGGTTGATTGGCAACACTAAATTGGCCCTAGTGTGTGAATGTTGTCTGTCTATCTGTGTTGGCCCTGCAATGACGTGTACCCCGCCTTCCGCCTGATTGTAGCTGAAATAGGCTCCAGCGCCCCTTGCAGACCCGAAGGGAAAAAGCGGTAGAAAAATGGATGGATGGATGGATGGATAATCCATTCCCATTACCATTTTGCTAAACGCTATGAGGACTGCATGCAAAACTAAAATTAATTGACGCAATGTATCCTACCAAGCATCTTCCAGTAGTTGTTTTTTGGATCACATTCCAAAAATGAGGTCTGCTCAAACACGGTAACATTTTTAAAGGGGAACATTATCACCAGACCTAAGTAAGCGTCAATAAATACCTTGATGTTGCAGAAAATAGACAATGTATTTCTTTAACCGATTTCCGAACTCTAAATGGGTGAATTTTGGCGAATTAAACGCCTTTCTGTTTATCAGTCTTGTAGCAATGACGTCAGAACGTGACGTCACCGAAGTAATACAGCCGCCGTTTTCACATTACAAACACGGGGTCTCAGCTCTGTTATTTTCCGCTTTTCCGACTATTTTTTGGAACCTTGGATACATCATGCCGTGCAGTGTGTTGTCGGAGGGTGTAACAACACTAACAGGGATGGATTCAAGTTGCACCACTGGCAAGAAATCTGCCGCCAGACCCCATTGAATGTGCCAGAGTGTCTTCACATTTTACCGGCGGTGCTAAGGCAGACATGGCACAGAGATGTATGGATAACCTGCAGATGCATTAGCAACGATAAAGTCAACACAATCACGAAGGTGAGTTTTGTTGATGTTATTGATTTATGTGCTAATCAGACATATTTGGTTGCGGCGTGACTGCCAGCTAATCGATGCTAACATGCTACGCTAATCGATGCTAATATGCTATTTACGCTAGCTGTATGTACATTTGAAACTAGATACCCACAATTAATGCGAAACAAACACTTACCAATCGACGGATTTAAGTTGCTCCAGTGTCACAAGATGCGAAAGTCCTGATCGTTTGGTCCGCACATTTTACCGGCGATGCTAATAAGGCAGCCATGCTATGGGCCACTTCATTAGGTACACCCATGCTATGGCCGAATAGCGTCAATAGCTATTCGCTCAATAGCTTCAGTTTCTTCTTCATATTCATTTTCGCTATCTGCCTCCATACTCCGACCATCTGTTTCAATACATGTGTAATCTGTTGAATAGCTTAAGCCGCTGAAATCCGAGTCTGAATCTGAGCTAATGTCGCTATATCTTGCTGTGCTATTCGCCATTGTTTGTTTACATTCGCAGCACTGTATGACGTCACAGGGAAATGGACAGTCGCATCGCAAATAGCGAAAATCGAGCACTTTAAAGGTTTTTTTAGGGATATTCCGGGAGATGTAAAATTTTGAAAAAAACTTCGAAAAATAAAACAAGCCACTGGGAACTGATTTCTATTGTTTTCAACCCTTTTGAAAATGTGATAATGTTCCCCTTTAACTGTTTTCTGAGTGTCAATGACTCTTATTGTGTAGGAACATGTTATAACTTGAAAATTAAACAGACTAACACGCAAAATTTGAACAGGAAAATGGACATCCATAATTCCAATGTATCCTTCAGATTCGGATAAAGACCTTTTCTAAAATTTGGTGGAAGTCCACTTGTAGCAATGCGAAGTTAACAAAGATCACAAATGATTACTTCACCTCTGGTTCTTCAGCGATCCAAGCCTTCCTCTTTTTTGGGGCCCCGTCACTGATACGTCTCAGTACATCCTCTTCACTCTTTGGTCTGATGAAGGCGAAGGCCACTCCACCTTGTTTTTGCCACAACCTTTGAGCTGCATCTGCCGAGTGAGAGCTTCCAGAATGCCATGCTCTCCTTTTAGGGGACCTGACCAAACCAGAGCTTTCAGCGGAAGACTTACTTGCTTCTGATGTCTCGCAGCACACGTTATACTGGAAACGCACTGATTCACACTCGGAGTGTGAGCTGCGTGTGCGGGGGAACACTTGAGAGGAGTGGATTGTGGAAGGCGCGAAAGGTAATATGGTTGAAAGGGATTTTTGTGGACTAGGGTAAAGCAGACCTGTCCTCCTGCGTCTTACTTCCTTCGTCCTTCTGTCACCCTCCTGGTCCTTTGGATTTGATGATTTTTGGAATTGGTCATTAATTCTCTCTTTCTTATGTTCCTTTCTCTTGGTCAGAGCCTCCTCCAGTTCAGTCTCCAGGTTGTTAACATCCTCAGTTATCTGGGTGACGCGGTCGAACTGAGACAGCAGGGCGTTGACGCATGGCAGCAGGTGGTCCAGGAAGGGCTGGACGTCAAAGCCTTGCTCAGAAATTGTCGAGTCTTCAGACATGGTAGAAAGCGATGATGACAGCGGACGAGGTGAAGAGAAGGAAGGAGACGAGCGTGGCAAGTGAGAAGTCGGCGGGGAGGAAAACAGAGAGGAGAGACGGGATTCTTGGGAAGCCCTGGAAGGAGGAACGTCCATGCCTTCAAACTTCACCCTGTGCCTGAACTGGAACGGAAAAGAAACAAGCACTATTTACATCATGGGTGTCAAACGTACGGCTTGAGGGCCGGATCAGGCCCGTGAACAGGTCTTATCCGGCCCGTGGGATCAGTTTGCTGAGTATAAAATTAACCTGAAATTTTTGAATGAAAGAAATTGCTGTTCTTAATGTGTCCACTAGATGTCGCAATGTCAATTATTTGTATCTTCGTCGATGATGCTACATATGTACAAAATAACCCACAATGTTGGTACATCAGTCGAGGGAAAATTATCAAATTACATAAATAACATACTGTAAAGTGATTTTGATATATTTTTTTATCTTGATAGATTGAACACCAATGAGTTGACTGATGAACATTATCACATAGTTTATTCAGAAAGTGTAAATAACAACAAATAAAAATAAAATACTATTAACCGCAACATGTAAGTGTAAACAAACCCAACAACATTATGATTTGTACTTTTTCAGAATGTGCTTGTTCTATTTTTAAATAAAGAAAACAATCAGAAGTTGTCTTTATTTTTAAGTTATTGTGCCCTGATTTTACCAATTCTGCCCACTTGAGAGTAGATTTTCTCCATGTGGCCCTCAATCTAAAATGAGTTTGACCTGATTTATATGAAGTGACTCACATGTATTAGGGGATACATTAATGTATCAATTGAATCCTCGCCTATTCGCAAAAAATTACATATGTGATAGTAAAATATTAGGGGCCTGATATATCAAAAGTTTGCAAGTGTTAAAACACGTGCAAACATGATAGTGAATGCAAAGCTAAATCTACTAAGTTGTGCACAGATGATTGCGTCTCCTAAATCAGTGTTTTTTAATTATAGAGGGCCGCCATAAAATAGCTTTTCCCAGTTTTACTCAGATGTGATTCAACCAAAGTCTGGAGCTAAAGTCATAGAGAAGTTTCTTAAGTGCAAAACAATTGACTAAAGGGGTGAAGTTGTATTTTAATTAGTATTTTAATTATATTGACAGTTTAGTCAAGAAACATGTTCTTATTAATTTTGTTTATTTTAGCATAACATAATGGTATGTAAATGTATTTTTGGTCAGTTATCTATGAGTCCCTTCCTTCGCAATATATTTGGTCAGTGCTCATTTTTCTCATCAGCCTGAACAAAGCTTAAGGTTTATGTTTTTAAATAAATAATGCTGTTTGTGGTTAACACATGGTTTCATTTGATAAGATTGAAAACTGTAAGTAGGTTAAATATAATGATAAAAAATGAGTAAATACAAGAGTAACATGACCATTCAGTGTTAATATTTGAGTAGGCCCCGGGACCCTCTGTAGTGCAAAAGTTGGGCCCTGATGTCAAAAATGTTAACAACCCCCTGGATCAAAATAGAGAGTGCAATCTATTCAGAGTGTCTGTTTTCATGCATAAATAGAATAAATTCTGATTATAAGAAAGCCCACAATACTGGGAGGAGAATATGAAATCAAGACTAAAACTGTTCTGCGGCCTCTGTAAGTTTTGTTGGCAATATTTAGCAGGCCTGACAAGGCTGTGAGAAGGAGGGCGATTGTGCTGCTGAAGAGACAATTGAGAGGGAGAGAATACACACGTCTCTGTGTGTGTGAACATAATTAGAATGTTAAAAATAAAATTACTATATTTTTCGGACTATAAACAGCTACTTTGTCCTATGCTTTGAACCCAGCAGCTTATAAAATAGTGCTGCTAATTGATGGATTTGTATTATGTAACGACCATAATGTTTTGTATACAAAACATAGTTTTTATAAAACACCCACAGAGACTGAAAAGGTGTGTTATTGTTTGTACTATCGCGCCATCTTTTGGACGTGTTTGCTCACTGCATGCGAGTTGCACATGTACAGTATTTCTTTCTGTCCATTGTCATAAACCGTAGAGTACAAGTGCTGTTCCGTCTAATATTCATCCATAGTGTATCTACCTGTATGGTTTCTTAATTCATCACTCTTGGCAACGTTTGTCAATTTTACAATATAACTAAAACTATTCATTCTTACTGAACGTTACATTTGATAGTAGTGTTTTATTTGTATGTACTATCCTTATATAGTCAAGTGAGCGTCATTAGAATTAGCTAATATGCTAACACGTTTACAAACGTCTGTGTTAGTATTACTGACTTACAATGGCATTCTTTTATGTATTGTTTCAGTTACACAAATTCCTCAGTAAATTCACCAAAATGTCACCGTGGACTTATGGAGTCCATTTAACTGATTGGAGAGCTAGCTACCGCAGCTAGTGGGTCCATGACAATGACTTCTGTTTTGTTTGATGAACCGTTTTACTGCCGTATTACTGGTACCATTTGGAAACAATTAAGATATGTAAACAAACATTTACTAAATCTTTCTGTGTAAATAACTCATTTCATAACGTATATATCTGCGGCCTGGCTAATATATGGCAAATGTTTATTTTTTCTAAAATTTGTGGGTGAGGTTTATATACCGGTGCTCTCTATAGTCCGGAAAATAATGTATTAAGACATATTGTCTATTTAGCAATATCAATGTATAATGCCAGATGTCTTTTGGTCTGATTACAACAAATTAATGTTATTTGTTTAAAAAATGTGGGTGTGTTTTTAATGGTGTTCGTTCATAGGATATATTATTAAAATGTATCTTTCAATATGCATTTGCTTGCATCTGGAAACAGATGCACCATCACAAGACCGCAGCGCCTCCAAAAGCGCACCTTCAGCGTGCTAAAAATATGTTTTGTTTTGTAGATTGCAATTCTATATTGCAAAAAGGGTGGTACATAGTATATTTGTGTACTGCTTGATCAACAACGTTGCAAAACACCACAGGTTGGAGAGCGTGATAAGATGAATGTGGAGGGAAATTAATATTTTCATTGAATTTCTCCCTTTTGCACTTCTTATCAATCACGCAGTCTTAATAGACCAGACGCAACACACCCACTAACAGTACATGCAATTTTGTATAGTTTGCACACGCTATTTAGCACTGTCTTGTTACTTGGATTGTAGTAGATCAGTCCCAAAATGTACAGCATAATAATACGGCATATATACGTAATGATTCTGTAAAAGGCAGCACTAGCTTTTCACCGTCAACTATGTTATAACGTGACCTCCAAACGTGCAGCGAGGTTTGAAGTATGATCTTAATTACAACATGCAATTAGTGTGGATTTTAAAGAGGCGACATTGGAGGAGAGCTTCCATTATTGTTTTATTCCGTGAAACATTTCACTTTGGGGCTCGTGTGCGTTTTTGCATAATGTTTATGTAAATTGTAACACTTTTAATTTGCAGCACTTTGTTAACCTAGCCAAAAGCTGCCTTTGACATCGAACCCATCTGTTAGCTATCATCTTCCTCAACTATTTGTTAGTAGTAATCATCTATACATTTCACAATATATGTGTTTAATACAATACAATACGTGCATGAGGCATATTATAGGGCTTACAGTGTCAGAAATAGACATTTTTTATGTGTGCGTCTATTATTTTGTTTTTTTACGCTGTTTCGGAACATACAGTAATGTCTGCAAATAGCAAGGTTCTGGATTGCAATACACTCACTTCTTTCGCCTTTGTAAGACCAATCCAAAGCTTCAGTCTTTTGATAAAGAACTCGACCATCTCATAATCTTGAGGTTCTGTTGATTGACGATAAATGTCTGCTTTTTCAGCCCTAAATAAGATAGAATGAGAGCCAAGAATGAACACATCTTGTTAGTACATCACAGGAACAGCATGGAAGTTTGTTGTTGTTGTAAATGTTACAGCTTTGGTAATCACCTTGTTGATTTAATTGTTTATGTTTTGCATTCCTTAATTGCTTCTACTGTTTGATTGTTGGGATGAACAGTTTAAAATTAGGTTTCTATGTTGCAGAAAATGACTTGTGTTTGCCTGAACAGTTGCAGAAATTTGAGACAACATCACAAAAATGGCCTTTGTTCCAGAAATGTAATTTACCAAAAAAAAGGCTTCAAAAGTAGAATAGAAAATGCTCTTTAAAACAATAATTTTCTACTCTACAGTGTTGTATACATGTTAAAAAGTCAACAGGAGTGAACAGACAATTGAACATAAACAAATCAACACGAAAGCCAAATAAGAGGTGTCCAGGCTGGTCCGCAGATGATATAGACTACAAAAGCTGGGGGAAATTTTACTTACACAAAAATGTTATTATGCTACTGGAAATGTACATCTTAAACCATTCTAATATCGGTCAGGGTACTGTATGCTAATATATCGGTTTTGTATAATAGGAGCCAAATATTTAGCATTTGAACTTTTTTTTGTGTTCGTTTAATTCTATTTTTAGAATATGCTGCATGCAATAAAAAGCTAGATCTGGGCCAGATTTTGGACACTCTTTTACATACTGTAAGTATATTTCCTGGAGTCACCATGAAAATGAATAAAACCATACGGTGGCCGACAGGGACAAACATACAGGAACATCCAAACATTCCAAAGACATGGGCGTCCGAGCTGAGGGTTAACTGCCTTTAAAGTCGTAAGCAGCATGCCGGCAAGAAAGTTTTAAGTCTTTGTCAAACACTTGGTCATAATTTGAGGTATTATATAGTAACCAGTTTTTACAGGCAATTGTTTTGCTCCTGTTTTTAAGACAGTGACTTATGTCTTTGAAGAGAGATATCCCTCAGATCTGGCGCCCGTGGTAGCCTGACTACCTTCCTTGGTTTCATGAACTCTTGCAGAATTTCACTCATACAGTCGTTTTGTGGGGTTTGTGTGTTTTTTGGCATTTTTTGGCATTTTTAATCATTTTCTTTAGCTTTTGTTTTTGATTTTGCAGTGTTTGTGTGACTGCCGCACTTTTAATTTGCAGTATTTGTCTGTTTCATGTGTTTTTGGGATAATTGCTGTGTATGGAGGGCAGCACGGTGGAACAGAGGTTAGTGCATGTGCCTCACATTACTATAGGGCCTCATACGGTCCTGAGTTCAGTCCCGGGCTCGGGACCTTTCTGTGTGGAGTTAGTATGTTCTCCCCGTGACTGCGTGGGTTCCCTCCGGGTACTCCGTCTTCCTCCAACCTCCAAAGACATGCACCTGGGGATAGGTTGATTGGCATAACTAAATCGGCTTAAGTGTGTGTGTGAATTTTAACTGTCTATCTGTGTTGGCCCTGTGATGAGGTGGCGACTTGTCCAGGGTGTACCTCGCCTTCCGCCTGAATGCAGCTGAGATAGGCTCCAGCATCCCCCATGACCCCAAAAGGGACAAGCGGTAAAAAAGTTATGGATGGATGGGCTGAGTTTGGACGTTGCTGTGCGTTTGCCACTTTTGGTCAACTTAATAAACTGTTTGTTTAAAGGCCTACTGAAACCCACTACTACCGACCACGCAGTCTGATAGTTTATACATCAATGATGAAATATTAACATTGCAACACATGCCAATACGGCCGGTTTAGTTTACTAAATTGCAATTTTAAATTTCCCGCGATGTATCCTGTTGAAAACGTTGCGGAATGTTGACGCGTATGATGACGCGTGCGCGTGACGTCACAGGTTGTAGCGGACATGTTCTTCCAGCACCCTTAAGGCTAAAAGTCGTCTCTTTTCATCACATAATTACACAGTATTCTGGACCTCTGTGTTGCTGAATCTTTTGCAATTTGTTTAATTAATAATGGAGAAGTCAAAGAAAAAATATGTAGGTGGGAAGCGGTGTATTGCAGCTGCCTTTAGCAACACAAACACAGCCGGTGTTTCCTTGTTTACATTCCCGAAGGTGAAGCTTTACTATGGAACAGAGCAGTCACGCGAACATGGTTCTCTACCACATGTCAACCGGCAGGTTTCGGTGAGAAAATTGTGGTAATAAGTCGGCTCTTACCGTAGACATGAGCGGAGCTTGTGTCCTCCAGCAGCTACTGACTCTCTTACCTCCTCCCACCAGAGACACTGGCGGTCACCACACCCGTGGCCACACCCCTCTGACTTTCAGGTACCATATAATCTCACTAAAACACTAGTAACACAATAAGCAGATAAGGGAAGTTCCAGAATTATCCTAGTAAATGTGTCTATTAACATCTGAATCTCCCACTGCCCTCGCTTTTTTTTTTCTTTTCTAGTCCTTCACTCTCACTATCCTCATCCACAAATATTTCATCCTCGCTCAAATTAATGGGGAAATCATCGCTTTCTTGGTCCGAATCGCTCTCGCTGCTGGTGGCTATGATTGTAAACAATGAGAGGATGTGAGGAACTCCACAACCCGTGACGTCACACGCACATCGTCTGCTACTTCCGGTACAGGCAAGGCTTTTTTTTATTAGCGCCCAAAAGTTGCGAACGTTAATGTCGATGTTCTCTACTAAATCCATCCATCCATCCATTTTCTACCGCTTATTCCCTTTTGGGGTCGCGGGGGGCGCTGGCGCCTATCTCAGCTACAATCGGGCGGAAGGCGGCAAAAATATGGCAATATCGCGAAATGATCAAGTATGACACATAGAATAGACCTGCTATCCCCGTTTGAATAAGAAAATCTCATTTTAGTAGGCCTTTAAATGGTGGTAGTACATACCAATCATAAAGTCAAATGCAGATGAGTTATTTAATGGGTAAGTGTAAGTACCTGTATGCACAGATGAGTACAGCCCCAAAGAGTTTGGCCAAAAGCCAGACACCAGCCCCCATTACCAATAGGCCATAGAGGGGCCCGAGGACTGGGTGGACTATGCATAATCTTTGGAGGCTGATCCGGCCCCGCATAATGGACAGCAATGACACCAAAGCCTGATGCATGGACAGAAACCCATCCACTGAGCGTGAGAAGAGCTGAAATCATAGCACAGAAATGTCAAATGTGATTGACTGATACCTTGATCATTTCATTCATTTTTATTTTTTACCGTATTGCTGAGGTGTGTACAGAACAGCATCAATAGCAGCAAGAGGATTTTTAAGACCCACAACTCCTTCCAAGCTCTCTGCAGGACTCTGATGATCATAACCCACCGCTGAACAAATCTCAAGGTTCCCAACAGCTGGCACACAAAGCAATGGAAGTGTGTGTTTTAAGATAAAATGTAAAGCTGAAGTATTGCTTTGCGTAATGGGGAACTGCAGCTGGACGTTACCTTTAA
This sequence comes from Nerophis ophidion, assembly GCF_033978795.1. Classification (NCBI taxonomy): domain Eukaryota; kingdom Metazoa; phylum Chordata; class Actinopteri; order Syngnathiformes; family Syngnathidae; genus Nerophis; species Nerophis ophidion. Next base: position 51,865,720 of record NC_084618.1, read on the forward strand.
AACCAGAAGAGTAAGCAAGATAGCCGCACATTGGGAAGACCTCCGAGTCAGCAGAGCAGGGCCATGGAAGTTAATGAAGCTGTCTGGTTGGGACCGCAGCTAAATAATGATGGATGATCAAATGCACATTACAGTACGCAAATACTACAAGTGGGCATGGTTGATTACTGTCAAATTCAAACAGGCCTTGTTCTTTCTGTATATACAGTATGTTGATTATGGCAGTGTTCGCTGATTGGTCAGCTGCTGTATGCTGTCAATCATTCTCACATTGGCAAGAAGTGAAGTGAAGTGAATTATATTTATATAGCGCTTTTTCTCAAGTGACTCAAAGCGCTTTACATAGTGACACCCAATATCTAAGTTACATTCAAACCAGTGTGGGTGGCACTGGGAGCAGGTGGGTAAAGTGTCTTGCCCAAGGACACAACGGCGGTGACTAGGATGGCACAAGCGGGAATCGAACCTGCAACCCTCAAGTTGCTGGCACGGCCACTCTACCAACCGAGCTATGCCGGAGAAGGCAGCTCTAGAAATGCAATCTATTTTCCGTCTGGCGCCAGTGTTTGACTTGTCTCCATTTAATAGCGGAACATTATTTTGGAACATTATTTGTTCACATTAAAAAGTGCACGGAACAAAAACTGCAGGGGATATGTCCCACCTGTCCTCCCCCAAATTAAGTCCATGGTCAAAGTATATATTTATTTTTACCAACTTTACCCGGGACGTATTTCTCTGATTACTTTTTTTTTTTTTTTAGCTCTTTTAATGGAAATAAAAAGCTGTGCTGCAAAATAGAAATACTCCAAATTTTTACTGTAACTTGGAGAAACAACATGAACAAAATATTCTGGACATCCGTTAACTATGTCAGAAAATACAGTCTTTGAAAATATATTGGGTTATTCTGAGTATAATTGAGTCGTTGCTACAACAGTATTTGTTGTTCTAAAAATAACTTTAATCCAGGAAATTTAGAATGTGGGATTTTTTTTTCCATTTATCTGGAAAAAAAAGACCTGAGCAAGTGTCTGATCAGTTCCCTATTTCTGTTTTAATCCAATCCAAAGGTGCTAGGTAGGCTTGAAGGCAGGGTTCTACAGCAAACTCATACAATCAACTATTTATAAATCATGTAGCAACCGAAAAGGGTCTTCCAAAAAGACCATGACAAACTTTGAGGCACTTTAATACCTGGGAAACACAAGAGGTGACCTGAAACAGAAAGCAGAGTTGGAAGACACTCGTCGCCAGTGACAATGTCACCAATAGCAGCTGTAGCCAGTGTTTGCCTTCACACAGATACTGAGCACGCTCAGTAGCCATGGACCACACTTCTCCAAACAAGATGAGGAGAGCAGAACTGAGAAGGAGAACCTGGGATGAGAACCCCAGATGTCAAATTACCTTGATTAATTGGAATTGGTTATGAAGTAGATGCAGCAGGGTGGGGGTTTACCGTCAGAACCAGATGAAGGTCCAAGCCTTTATGGGATGACGGAACGAGGAGTGGATGAATGGAGAGGGAGGAAGTGACTCTTTGCGTCCAATCAAGTTGAATTGACACACAGAGAAATAAACCAGACTCTCTGTGGTATTGTGTGAGATCCAAAGAGATAGTTTTAAACCTGAAGGTACGAAAAATAAACAAGCATCAAATGTCAAACACTGTACAGAAACATAGTGTTGTTTAGAGAAGGCGTTGTAAATCCACTTGCTTTTTAGTGTAAAAGTCTCGCTTGTGAAGGTCAGCCAGAACCCGTTGTGTCACCACACTGCTGTTTCCCAAATTGATAACCTCTGCCCATTCCGGTGTGTGCACATACTGGAGCTGAGGCGAACCAACAAGGCGCAGCAAAGGGTTGTGGTGCACGTGGTTCACCAAGGTGGTGTTCATCCACTGCTCTGCATCTAACCAGCTAGATGGCGTGACAAAGTGGGATCGATTAAAAAATTTACAAAATGCGCAAAGTAATACAGACAGTTCCAATATAAAAACTATATGAAACATTCTGCCTTCAAAATACATCGTAATATTATTCCATTTTAAAAACTTGCGGTGTTTAAATAGCATGATTTTAAGACTGTGGAAGTAGGCATGAGTAATGACAGAAAGAACAAACTCAGTTGAGAATCAATGCACCACAATGCAGTCCCTCCAGGATATTTTGTGCCAATTCATGCAAACTCAACCAATTTATGTGAGTTATGTGCGCGACCTCGCGATTATCGTGCAAAATTTTGTATCCCTGAAATATTTTGTGTCCCCTGCCGCGGGAGCGCGCAATGATACAAAATGTGGATTAATACAATCATGCTTTGATTGCCAAAAAGGTTGTTGGTGTAACGTAACATTCCTACCCGAATAAATGCTTTTGATCATTCGTACATGACGTGCTGTACTTGTATCTATGTCGCTGCACAAGCTTCTTTATTGTATACGTGTCATGCTGCTGAGCGTTTGGTCAGCCTGCTATTTTCTGCAAATTACATTAATAACATCCTATAATTTGGTTTGTTATTTATTTCATCTTCTGATGGATTATAAAACAACAGCAATATAATGGGGACACACAGTACAGTGTAGACTTAATTCCATGTTAGAAAAACAAACAAACAAACAAACAAACAAACAAAAAAAACACATATTTTATGCCAGAGAATGTGTGTCCCAATTACGTCCCTGGTATGTACCAACATCATGTGGACTACATGTACATACTTTGTTGGCATTCTAAAAAACTTGTGAATTTGGACTCATTTTATTAATTACAAAAAAAGTTAGTAGAGGATACATAATAGCATTTTATATATTGGGACGGCGTGGCGCAGTGGGAGAGTGGCCGTGCGCAACCCGAGGGTCCCTGGTTCAATCCCCACCTAGTACCAACCTCGTCACGTCTGTTGTGTCCTGAGCAAGACCCTTCACCCTTGCCCCTGAAGGGTGCTGGTTAGCGCCTTGCATGACAGCTCCCTCCATCAGTGTGTGAATGTGTGTGTGAATGGGTAAATGTGGAAGTAGTGTCAAAGCGCTTTGAGTACCTTGAAGGTAGAAAAGCGCTATACAAGTACAACCCATTTATCATTTATCATTTATATGTCTGTGCTGCCATACAATTTGTCCCCTGCCCTCTATTTTCCTCAATTGATGTACTAACATGTTTTTTATTCTGTTGTTACTTAGCATCATCAACAACAAAACTTTGGAATTTGGACTCATGTCATTAATCACAAAAAAAGTTAGTAGGTGATACATCATATTTATAATCATTGGCATCCCTAATAACACGGAAGTGCTGCCACTGTCTGAACAAGGCCCAGAACTTAGCCCCCATGCGCGCTCCCACGGTAGGGGATACAAAATATTTCAGGCATACAAAACTTTGCACGACACCTGCAACTTCCCCGCACGTATTTGGTCAATTGGCATCGTTGTTTCGGATTCCCGTCAACAGCGCTAAGCCTTCTTTGCAGCACACAAGGCGTTGCAACATAAATTAATGTTTGAGGTGAACGAACACTTTTCAAGAGCTTACACATACATGTAGAATGTCTGTAATTTGTGGACGACAGAGCAGGCAGCAGGCAATAAGGAAACATTTAGTGGTGTTTCTTATAACTATTTTTACTATAATTTTTTTGTAATAAAATGTAATCGTACATTAGCTTGGTTTTTGACTTTTGTTGAAATCCTGTGGTTTTTGAGGTTAATATTACAAGGAACACTTAAAACATTGATGACCAATTTTTATAAAGAAAAAGGCAGAAAAATGTTGCCATAACTTCCTGAAAAAGCTGCCGTAAATAGGCATTTTAGCATTTTACAAAACACTTAGAAGTCTGTTTGTAATTCCTACAAGAATACAACTGTATTTCAGATGGTTTTGCAGGATCTGATTGAGGGAGGTCAAAATTAAGATTTTTTTTTTATATAAAAAAAAATTGGGGAACATACAAACCCCATTCCCATATGAGTTGGCAAATTGTGTTAGATGTAAATATAAATGGAATACAATGATTTGCTAATCATTTTCAACCCATATCCATTTGAATATGCTACAAAGACAACATATTTGATGTTCAAACTGATAAACCATTTTTTTTTTTTTAAATAATCATTAACTTTAGAATTTGATGCCAGCAACATGTGACAAAGAAGTTGGGAAAGGTGGGAATAAATACTGATAAAGTTGAGGAATAATCATCAAACACTTATATGGAACATCCCACAGGTGTGCAGGCTAATTGGGAACAGATGGGTGCCATGATTGGGTATAAAAGCAGCTTCCATGAAATGCTAAGTCATTCACAAACAAGGATGGCATGAGGGTCACCACTTTGTAAGCAAATTGTTGAACAGTTTTAGAACAACACTTCTCAACGAGCTATTGCAAGGAATTTAGGGATTTTACCATCTACGGTCTGAAAAATCATCAAAAAGTTCAGAGAATCTGGAGAAATCCCTGCACGTAAGCGATGATATTACGGACTTTTGATCCCTCAGGCGGTACTGCATCGAAAACCGACATCAGTGTGTAAAGGGTATCACCACACAGGCTCAGGGTCACATCATAAAACCATTGTCAGTAACTACAGTTGGTCGCTACATCTGTAAGTGCAAGTTCAAGCTCTACTATGCAAAGCCAAACCCATTTATCAACAACACCAAGGAACGCCGCTGGCTTCGCTGGGCCCGAGCTCACCCAAGATGGACTGATGCAAAGTGGAAAGGTGTTCTGTGGTCTGACGAGTCTACATTTAAAATTATATTTGGAAAGAGAGGACGTGGTGTCCTCCACAACAAAGAGGAAAATAACCATTCGGATTGTTATAGGCGCAAAGTTCAAAAGCCAGCATCTGTGATGGTATGGGGGTGTATTATGGCCCAAGGCATGGGTAACTTACACATCTGTGAAGGCACCATTAATGCTGAAAGGTCCATACAGCTTTTGGAGCAACATATGTTGTCATCCAAGCAACGTTATCATGGACTTCCCTGCTTATTTCAGCAAGACAATGCCAAGCCACATGTTATAACAGCGTGGTTTCGTAGTAAAAGAGTGCGGGTACTTTCCTGGGCCGCCTGCATTCCAGACCTGTCTCCCATCGAAAATGTGTGGCGCATTATGAAGCGTAAAATACGACAGCTTGCCCAATCCTTGTTTGTGAATTACTTAGCATTTCATGAAAGCTGCTTTTATACCCAATCATGGCACCCAACTGTTCCCAATTAGCCTGCACACCTGTGGGATGTTCCAAATAAGTCTTTAATGAGAATTTCTCAACTTTATCAGTATTTATTGCCACCTATTCCAACTTCTTTGTCACGTGTTGCTGGCATCAAATTCTTAAAGGCAATGATTATTTGCACACAAAAAAATGTTTATCAGTTTGAACATCAAATATGTTGTCTTTGTAGTATATTCAAGTGAATATGGGTTGAAAATGATTTGCAAATCATTGTATTCCGTTTATATTTACATTTAACACAATTTCCCAACTCATATGGAAATGGGGTTTGTAGATCATAATAGCACAATGTAAACCGTAAAGGCTACCATTTTGATACTTATAATGAAAAACACAATACTTTGTCCCCAGTATGCTTTGATTTCTTAATATGCCACCATTGGATGAAAAAGGCTCGACACCTCTGTTGTATATTGTAGTGAAAGTGCTCACCTTGCGACGGATGTGAGATTGGGCACCCCCAAGGGAGCAGTGAGAAGTTGCCGTCTCACAGCGAATTGCAACAACCTTCCCTGTCTTTGTTCCATGTTGTCCTGATAGTTCATCAGGAGCACCAGCAAAAAAAACAGCAGCTGGTACACACAGTGCTTTGGAGACAAAACAAAAAACACATTGTAAAAAAAAAAAAAATCTGCACAGTTTACTGTAAAATACCGGCAGCTGTAGTTGCCAATGCACCGTAAAAAATACAGTCACGTATACGACATTACATTGTTGAATCTGGTAATTTTACAATTAATAATTTTTTTTGCTTACGGTAAATTACTATGAAAAAAACTTGTCTATTGGTAACCTGTTAACAAAAAAACCTATAAAACTTTTACTGGCAGCAAAGTCTGCCAGGAATTCATCGGGAAACAAATTAGGGCCAATTTTAGTGTTGCTAATCAGCCTATTACCAGGTGCATGTCTTTGGAGGTGGGAGGAAGTTGGAGTAGCCAGAGAGAACCCATGCAGTCTCGAGGAGAACATGCAAACTCCACACAGAATGAAGCCTTGCACTGTTCGGCACGAGCACTAACCACTAGTACCTTCAAAATGCCTGTGTTTCCAAGATATGTGAGCGGTACATGAGGATTTTAACTTGAAGGTCTTTGTACAACCTTTCACTGGACAACTCCCAACATGGCCTTCCGCAACATGTTTCTTCAAGTGAGCTATTAAAAATGAGTCTTAACTGCTCCGTATCTGTTAAATAACTGCTTGCAACCAGTTCCAGCACACTTAAATTTACAGCGCGTTTCATTTCCATGCAGTTTGCAATGAAGCACATACAAGAAAATTTGCTAGCCAAAAGGTAACTAGGCTAATGCTTTAACACAAACCCCCTAAACAATGAAGGTATGCTGTGAATTTAAATGTAAAATCTGCAAAAACTTTAATTAAGACAGAATAATACAGTATATTTTAGAGTATTGGCATGCTTGTGACATTACAGTACTTGCGAATTTCATTGTATATCCATCCATGCAATTTCTACTCCTTGTTCTTTTTAAGGTCACGGGGGGTGCTGAAGCCTATCTCAGCTGCATTTGGGTGGAAGGCGGGGTACACCCTGGACAAGTCGCCGTCTCATCGCAGTTGCATTGTAGAACTTTTCCTTATTTACACAGTAAATATTATAACAATAGTAATTTAGGTTATCTACTGTTTCTTGGCTTGCAGAAATCCACTGCATTTACTACTGTGATGAACAACTTTTGATTTTACAGTGCTTTACTGTTGCTTTTTGCTTGCTGTATTTTTTTTACAGTGCAGTTAAGATAAATATGAACTCTAATAATAGTCAGAAAGGTTGCTTTGATTCTCACCCTCATGAGTGACCTCAGGGCACGGACTTTACGAGCCTCCTCCTTAGCTTGGAGCAGGCCGTAGCCACATGGTGGTTTAACCTTCCCACTGTGTTCTCCGGATGCCTTCACCACTGAGGTCTCCTGGGCCAGCTGGTCCTCAACCTCTGGATCCACAGGTCGCCAAACTATGGTGTAGATCAAGGCCTGCACGCAAACCTGAGCAAGATAATACAAGAGTTATACACCAAAGCTCAATGAAGTGTGGCCGGTAAGCGAGGTGTTTGAAGAGACTTTGAGAGGTTCCAGCAGGAGAGCAGAGGTGAGGAAGGCAGACAATGCCGATATCAGCCACATGAGGACGACGGTTCTGGAGAAGAGGCTGCCATAGATTCCGACAAGAGCTAGGCAGGATCCGATCAGCACGGCCACAATGGGGTAGATCAAGCACAGCACCCAGGGAGGTAAGAGCTGGCTGGGTCGAGCTCGAGCGATGCCTAAGGAGGTCAGACGGTGTAGTGGTGGATCAGTTATTATTTCGATGCAGTTTGCACTTTCGTTTTGCCAACTTTGCAATTTGACATCCCTTTTGGATAGTCGAACCCAATTGTCGTACCGATGCGTGTGGTGGAGGAGGATCTTGTCGAGTCCGGGGACGGACTCGGCAGGAAGGTACTGGCCACCGAGTAAACAGACTGTACAGACGGACATTTGTAGAGTTTGTTCTCAAACGGGGAGGGACAAGCATGTGGACCGAACTTGAGGAACTCTGGCTCGTGAAAGCTTTTATCCTCAGTGTGGTCTGACCAGCTGCTGCATGAGGTGCTCTGACTAAGAAAGGACAGGAAACCCAAATAAGGATGCATGACTCTGCACTTTAATTCTAAACAGAAGCCTGACTTACGTGTTTGAGATTGAAGACGCGGTTGTAGGGGAGTCTCTGCCGCTGTCTGAGTTGTTTTTGGACAAACATGAAGTGACTTCTTTTGCTTCTTCTATTGACATCAGCAGATTCTCCTCTGAAAGTGTAAACAATATAGTCAGAGCATTCTTTGAGTTATTGAATCGAATCTGGTTTATGATTTTAGTGAACGCCATCCTACCGGACAGAGTCAAAAATGTCTTAATATTGCGGTTGTGAGCATTCACAGAAATAATATGCTGGTCCTGTGCAGGCAGGGATGGATGAGCGTGTTTGGTAGCAGGAGGGTCAGACGAGGTCAGGTGAAGCTGCAAGTGAGCCTTTTTCCTCCTGAGCTGGCGAGTTGGAAACCCATCAAGTGAGGCATCACAGAGGTCGGGGGCGTCAGACTCTTTAAGCAGGCTGTCACATGACGTCCAGGAAGCCGCGTTCTCTCCGTGAACTGCAGCGTCCGCCTGAGGCACCAAACCGGAGACAGCCCAGAAGTCCAGGATGCTTGAGTCAAAGGCGTTGCTCTCCAGTAACTGTAGGATAAACACAGATAGTATTATTATCAGAGTTTCTGCACGTGTCAGCAAATCTAGTTGAATGTTTTTTAAAGCAACTTAAAACATTTTGCCCATGATGTCCTACTGCAGATCATAATTATAAACAATTGTCTATACGGACACAATTGTAATCATTTGACAATGATAATGTTGCATAGTTGACAATTTTACATTTTTGCTGCTGGAATAAGCACTATCCATCAATCCATTTTCTACCGCTTATTCCCTTTGGGGTCGCGGGGGGCGCTGGTGCCTATCTCAGCTACAATCGGGCGGTAGTAATGTAATCATATGTATTATAATCACATTTTTATTACTGCAGTATTTTTTACCATTATAATTGGAAGGTCAATAACATACGGTAATTATCCTAAATAGGTCAACAAACATCAAAATAAAATGGACTCAATGTTTGTGAGCAAAAAATCAATTGCTGCACTTTAAGATATCCAATAAATTATTGGACATCTTAAAGTGCAGTTTCTCCCCTAAATGGAAAAACTGGGTCAGGTGAAGTGCAGTGAATTATATTTGTATATTATATTTCTCTAGTGACTCAAAGCGCTTTACATAGTGAAATCCAATATCTAAGTTACATTTAAACCAGTGTGGGTGGCACTGGGAGCAGGTGGGTAAAGTGTCTTGCTCAAGGACACAACGGCAGTGACTAGGATGACGGAAGCGGGAATCGAACCTGCAACCCTCAAGTTGCTGGCACGGCCGCTCTACCAACCGAACTGTTACTAATTCCATTCGTATGAATATTTTTAAGGCCTCTGGACCTTGTATTTAATGTTTGCCGATTGTATTGTACCGTATGTCCCGGCAAGAAATCTGCGTTCAAAAGACTCCGGCTTATTAGTGATTCCTAGAGCCCAAAAAAAGTCTGCGGGCTATAGAGCGTTTTCCGTTCGGGCTCCAGTACTCAGGAATGCCCTCCCGGTAACGGTTCGAGATGCTAACTCAGTAGAAGCATTTAAGTCTCACCTTAAAACTCATCTGTATACTCTAGCCTTTAAATAGACCTCCTTTTTAGACCAGTTGATCTGCCGCTTCTTTTCTTTCTCCTATGTCCCCCCCTCCCTTGTGGAGGGGGTCCGGTCCGATGACCATGGATGAAGTACTGGCTGTCCAGAGTCGAGACCCAGGATGGACCGCTCGTCGGGACCCAGGATGGACCGCTCGCCTGTATCGGTTGGGGACATCTCTACGCTGCTGATCCGCTTGAGATGGTTTCCTGTGGACGGGACTCTCGCTGCTGTCTTGGATCCGCTTGAACTGAACTCTCGCGGCTGTGTTGGAGCCACTATGGATTGAACTTTCACAGTATCATGTTAGACCCGCTCGACATCCATTGCTTTCGGTCCCCTAGAGGGGGGGGGGGTTGCCCACATCTGAGGTCCTCTCCAAGGTTTCTCATAGTCAGCATTGTCACTGGCGTCCCACTGGATGTGAATTCTCCCTGCCCACTGGGTGTGAGTTTTCCTTGCCCTTTTGTGGGTTCTTCCGAGGATGTTGTAGTCGTAATGATTTGTGCAGTCCTTTGAGACATTTGTGATTTGGGGCTATATAAATGAACATTGATTGATTTATTGATTGAATGTTTTTAATGCCATGTAAGGCCTTACTTTTCTCATAATACATTTATTGATTTTTAATGCTTTTTAATGACCCGCAGAGACTATGTATTTGACGGACTGAAAGAGCTGGACAACTACTGTGTGTGCGTGTGTTTGTGTGTATGTACTCTTACGGATGAAGGACTTTCTCTGACTTGGCTGGAGGATTCAGAAAGAGATAAGAAAGACGGGCCTGATTGTGCTGATTGGCCGAGGTAGACGTCCATCTCCACAGAGTGACAAACCGGTGATGGAGGAACTGACATGTCCACGATAACCTGTGTTACATTTACACACACACACACACACACACACACACACACACACACACACACACACACACACACACACACACAGGCACACACGCCAACACACACACACATAGACACACACACACGCACGCATGCACACACACTTGCACACACACATAGGCGCACACACACAAACACACATTCACACATACACAAATTTAATATTGTGTATTTTAGATCAATGGGAAATACATTTGTATGCTGACAGATGAGAAGTCCATTAACAACTAAGTAGAAATGATGGCATTGAAGTATTGAATATCTTAAAATGTGTTTTGTGGCAATTCTAACTGTGGCCACAGCGTCAGTTGCTATGTAGCGTGACGCTTTCCATCATTTTCATCACACTGCATTGCAAAATGGTTAACTAAAGGTTTACTAAAGGTTTGCACATCCTAAAAAACATGCAAACCTGATAGCACACACAAAGCTGATCTACTAAACATGTGCAAAGTGGATTGCGTCTGTTAAGTGAGCAGAATAAGGCGTGCAATCCATGTTGCATCTCTGTCTTCATTTATGTGTAAAATTTATGCTGATTACGAACAAATGCCCACAATACTGGGAAGAGAAGATGCAAATGTAATTATTTAGTGCATGCAGTGTTATTTATTTATTTGCATTATATTTATCACATTGTATTTATCACGTATAAAAAAGGACGTAAATTGGCTGCACAGACAGACGACGGACAGGCAAGAATTCTGCGTCCTACGTGTGTGTGTCAACATTTTCGACGGTCAGAAATAAAAGATATTTCACATATTGTCTATTTAGCAACATAATTTTACAGTTTAATACAAGCTAGTGGACAGAAGGGGCCGAATAAAACAAAGTCAATTGATGCTATTTGGTGTCATGTATATATATTTTTTTAATGCCGTTCATTACTTTCATATTTCTCATATGAAAAAATACATGTTTTAGTTTTACATTTTTTTGCATCTTGAGCGGAGTAAATGCAGCCTCTCTCCAATGAGTGCACTTTCGGAGGTAAAAAAAATAATTAAAAAGAGGTTTTATTGTACAGTTGTGATCAAAATTATTCAACCCCCACAGAATTTTGGTGTTTTAGCAAGTTGGACATTTATTCCGTATTTTTTTTATAGTCATATCAAATAAAGATGTGTCAAATAGACAAATGCAACTTAAATTGTAACACAGTATTTTACAAAATACCAAAAAAGGACATTTTTCTTAATATCTCATTGACAAAATTATTCAACCCCCTAGTTACATGCATCTTTAGTACTTATAAGGTATTTTCAATCAGGTGTTGAAAACATCTGTAGATGTGATTAGAACCATAACGAGCAACAAATAAACTGATTGAAAAAGACTGTGACGCTCAGCTTCTTGTAGATGGTCAATGGTGTATTTGCAACATGTTGAAGTCCAGGGAGTGGTCAAAGAAGTCAAGAGAGGAGCTAATTTCTCTTCATAAGAAAGGATATGGATATAAGAAAATAGCAAAGACATTGCACATTCCAAGAGACACAGTTGGGAGCATAATTCGCAAGTTTAAAGCTAAAGGCACAGTGGGAACACTACCTGGGCGTGGTAGAAAGAGGATGCTGTGTGCGTACAGTGGTGACAAAACCCCTGGGTAACAGCTGAGGAACTACAACAGGACATTGCAGAGGGGGGAACGCAGGTTTCGTCCCAGACAATAAGGCGCGAACTACGAGATGAAGGCCTCCATGCCAGAACTCCCAGGCGCACCCCACTTCTGACTACCAGGCACAAGGAAAATAGACTCCAGTATGCCAAAAATCATCTGGACAAACCCCAAAGGTTTTGGGAAACTGTTCTATGGAGTGATGAGACAAAACTGGAACTCTTTGGGCCTATGAATCAACGTTATGTCTGGAGGAGAAAAAATGAAGCTTACAAAGGGAAGAACACCTTGCCTACTGTTAAGCATGGTGGGGAGTCAATCATGCTCTGGGGCTGTTTCTCTGCCTCAGGTACCTGGAATCTCCAGCGCGTTAAAGGCATTATGAATTCGATTTCCTACCAGGATATATTAGCTGCAAATGTCATGAAGTCAGTGACGAAGCTGAGGCTTGGGAGACGTTGGACCTTCCAACAGGACAACGATCCCAAGCATACCTCCAAATCAACATCAGAGTGGTTGCAGAAGAAGGGCTGGAAGACTCTGGAGTGGCCTTCACAGTCGCCAGACCTAAATCCTATAGAAAACCTGTGGTGGGACTTGAAGAAGGCAGTTGCAGCACGCAAGCCCAAGAATATGACTGAACTGGAGGCCTTTGCCCAAGTGGAATGGGCTGAAATACCTGTAGATCGTTGCAAGAAGCTTGTGTCCGGTTATGTATCACGTTTGAAGGATGTAATTACTGCCAAAGGGTGTTCTACTAAGTACTAAAGATGCATGTAACTAGGGGGTTGAATAATTTTGTCAATGAGATATTAAGAAAAAAGTCATTTTTTGGTATTTTGTAAAATACAGTGTTAGAATTTAAGTTGCATTTGTCTATTTGACACATCTTTATTTGATATGATTATAAACAAAATACGGTATAAATGTCCAACTTGCTAAAACACCAAAATTGTGTGGGGGTTGAATAATTTTGATCACAACTTTAGATGCACTGCAGGACTGTTTCTTCAATGCCCATAAAAAGTGATAGATGTCTCCAGCATGTTCAAAAACATAGCAAAACGCCAAAGGTAGGATCATGATAACATGAATATGCAGTAAATGAAAGTGTTTATGTGGTGAAGACACCCAAAATACTCATTTAAATAAGATGGTCTGCACGACTTCACAATTGCCATGCAGTCTTGGTAGATCACACGCAACACTCCCACTAATAGTAGATGCTGTTTTATAGATTGCACACGTTTGTTGCATTGTGTATGGATCTTAGTAAATCCGGCCCATTGTGCATACAACTGTTGTATTAGAAGGTGTGAGCAGTGTTGAGTTACCTTATTATGGGTTTTTCTAAACAAAAAAGAGATCAAACACTGGAGAGGAAACAGAAGAACTGCGACGACCATCCCAACAGCGACTGTCTCCATGCTAACCAGCAGATTAGCAGACACCGCTCCTCTTATCCAAATGTAAAAACAAATAAAAGTTAAAATGCTGAATGGTATGAATTTTTGACTGACATGAATCCAGAATGTACCTGTGCCCTCTGGAGCCAACAGCCCCATACCAAATCGCCCCTAATGCCAGGTATAAGTGCAGTATGAGGGCGCTGCAGGTGACCCTTTGAGACCTGGTGAAACGACTGAGGACAGGGCGTTCCCATAGCGACAACCAGAGGTGGCGCTCTACCATCCCAAAAAGAAGCTGGGAGGAAAGGATTCGTCTAAATTCAGTAAGCTCCTCAGGACCTGTGGATGATAAGTCAACCTTTCGCTCATCAGTTAACTCAATGCCATTTAAAAAAATTGTTTTTCAAGATTAACGTGAAAAATTGTGCTCTTACATGATGCCAGAATTTCTTTCTCCACTGTACCATTCTTCTGGTTCTCCACCGAGAGCCAGTCCTCTACCAGGAAGAAGAACATGTGGTCGGTCACAGGATCCCAGACCACCACATGCTGAACATACCATGATGGATCCAACCCTATATTGACATGCACAACACAATGTATTCAAAGGAAGGAAAGTGCTGAGAAGAGCAAACAGATAATATTCTTTGAATTAAAGAAATGAATCCTCCAGTCTCAGTGCTGCTGGAGTAATCGTCGAGTGCCAAAGTGTGAAAAGCTGGAGTCGGCACACAGTGGCGACATCACGTGCAAGCCAACTACAGTAAGATGGTACCTTTGGATTTCACGTGAATCGGTCCCCAATAGGACCGGTGGGATTCGGACGGTGTCAAACAAAGTACCGGATTTGGTAACCACTCCTACACTACTGATTTATGGATCAATCCGTCTTCACTTACAGTACGTGTATGTCTGTCAGTGGTCGCTAAACAGCAACAAATGGCCCAACAGGTGTTGTTATAGTATCCTCTCTCTAGATTTGTATTAATCTACTGTTAGCATCGGCTTACTTTCTGCTGTAACGTAGTTCCATCTACATTTCTTGGATAGTTTGCAGCTAACTTAGCGATACGCGTGCCTACTCCTGATTGCTCGTCCTCCAGTGATAATATACATGTCAGTAATGTTGTTTATGTGCTGCAATTGAGGATTATTGAGTTAGGGGAGTGGCTTCACAGGATGTATGAAGACACAGTTAGCTGCTATACACCTGTAGCAGCTAATCCTTCAGGTCGGCAAACTGAGCATCGAATATACAAATAGACGTTTACACATTTGACAATTTCAGGAGAGTTAAAATGTAGGTATCCATCGGACCCAACCCTAATGTGATTGATGACAAATACCCATCCATCCATTTTGTCCCTTTCAGGGTAACAGGGGGTGTTGAAGCCTATCTCAGCTGCATTCGGGTGGAAGGCGGTGTACACCCTGGACAAGTCGCTACCTCATCACAGTGCCAACCCAGATAGACAGACAGACAACATTCACACTCACATTCACACAATAGGGTATATTTAGTGTTGCCAATCAACCTATCCCCAGGTGCATGTCTTTGGAGGTGGGAGGAAGCCGGAGTACCCGGAGAGAACCCACGCAGTCACGGGGAGAACATGCAAACTCCACACTCGGGATTGAACTCAGGACCTTTGTATTGTGAGGCACATGCACAAACCCCTTTCCACTGTCCCACCGAACCCAATCCTTATGTGATTGATGGCGAATACATTGTTGAAAATTTGTCTTTACACCAGACTTGATGGATAAATAAAGTAATGGAAAATAATTTAAAAATACCCATCCATAAACCAGAAAAAGTCGCTAGATTTTTTAGTGGTCTAGACCAGTGGTCCCCAACCTTTTTGTATCCGCGGACCGGTCAACGCTTAATAATTTGTTGCACGGCCCGGCGGGGGTCCTTTTTTTTTTTTTCTTTGTCATGAAAAAGGGACATTTTTGTCACTAAAAAGGGAGGTTTTTGTGGTTGGTGCACTAATTGTAAGTGTATACTGTGTTTTTTATGTTGATTTAATAAAATATATATATATATATATATATATATATATATATATATATATATATATATATATATATTTTTTTTTTTTTTTTTTTTAAATAAAAATGAATAAAAAATTCTTCTGCGGCCCGGTACCAATCGGAGCAAAGCATTTTTGGTTGAAAAAAAAAGAGATAAAGATGTAAAATACAGCACTATGTCATCAGTTTCTGATTTATTAAAATGTATAACAGTGCAAAATATTGCTCATTTGTAGTGGTCTTTCTTGAACTATTTGGAAAAAATATATAAAAATAGCTAAAAACTTGTCGAAAAACAAACAAGTGATTCAATTATAAATAAAGATTTCTACACATAGAAGTAGTCATCAACTTAAAGTGCCCTCTTTGGGGATTGTAATAAAGATCCATCTGGAGTCACTTAATTCTAAACATTTCTTCACAGAAAAATAAATCTTTAACATCAATATTTATGGAACATGTCCACACAAAAATCTAACTGTCAACACTGAATATTGCATTGTTGCATTTATTTTCACAGTTTATGAACTTACATTCATATTTTGTTGAAGTATTATTCAATAAATATATTTATAGAGGATTTTCGAATTGTTTCTATTTTTAGAATATTTAAAAAAAAATCTCGCGTACCCCCATTTGAGAACCACTGGTCTAGACAATCTGGAGGGGTACTTGCTAAATATACTGTAGTTAGCAACACTGATCCTTCCGCTTTGTCTTCTTATTCTCGACCAGACCAGGTGAAGTGTGTTAAGCAGAAAAGTTTGGCCTCCAGCGATTATACAGAGTTGTAATGACAAAACAACACAAAGTCCCATTATAATGTGTTAATGAGCAAGGACGAATAGCTCTTGCGAAATTTCTCTGTGGCAGTCCAAATATATTCAAATCAATGACTAATACCTGTGTTGTCGTGCCAGATCCGAATTTTCCAAACTTCCCCTAAGTTGTCATCCGTCTCTACGTGAAACTGGTCCAGGCTGCCACGTTGAAAAGCTCCATCCCTTTGCAGATGGCGAGACCCGCTCTTGTTGAGGCCGTACAGACTGATGCCAACGTGTGCTGTTGTGCCTGAAGGGATAATCTTATTCATTAAAATTGCAATATTAATATTCGTATAAATTGGCCCTAGTGTGTGAATGTGAGTGTGAATGTTGTCTGTCTATCTGTGTTGGCCCTGCGATGAGGTGGCGACTTGTCCAGGGTGTACCCCGCCTTCCGCCCGATTGTAGCTGAGATAGGCGCCAGCGCCCCCCGTGACCCCGAAAGGGAATAAGCGGTAGTAAATGGATGGATGGATGGATGGATGGAATATTCGTATACTTTTATTTTTTCAACTTCTCTGACCTGCTCCTTGTCTCCGGCCTGTCTTGACCTGCACTCGGTAGTGGTACAGTCCAGAACGACCACACAGAGGCACGTGGCTTTGTCTCAGGATGTCCAGGTGGTCCAGTTTGTGGGCAATGAGTCCCACCAGCAGATGAATCAGGACCAGAACAGCACATACGATCCCTACCACAACATTAAGCACGGGGCCACCAGACTGCATAGACAAGACACCAATGATCAATGGGAGCTTCACTTAAAATGAATATGTGTGTGCTGACATACAGGTGGCAATAGTACGACGGCCCCAGGATGAACAAACAAAGTGGCCCCAAACATGGTGAGGTGGCGCGTCAGACAGTGCACTGTTTGAAGCGTGCTCCCCTCCAGTGGCTTGAGACCCTCACTGCTCCAACTTCTCTCCTTGACACTGTAGTACTGGCACAGAGAGCTGAACACGCATAAAGACACACGGACAGGCCTGCCCTCCGCTACAGATGAGGTCAGCTCGACAGCGAGTGTCTCCTCCCTCCGCTTTAAACTGTCACAAAGAAGAACGAGAGTTAGGACAACTTACTGAAGGAACTTGAGATCTGAATATAAACACAATATAACATACATCCGTAAACGTGGATGCATATGCAAAAGTGCAATATATTTAGGCTGATAGTATATATTTGTACCATGAATTGATTAACGTGGACCCCGACTCAAACAAGTTGAAAAACTTATTGGGGTGTTACCATTTAGTGGTCAATTGTATGGAACATGTACTGAACTGTGCAATCTACTAATAAAAGTTTTAATCTAACAATCAATATCTGTACAGTAAATATATTAAATATCCACCTTATAGCTCCTCTTGCATTACAACGAGCTAATGCAACAAAATAGTGTTCTTATCTGTACTGTAAAGTTCAAATTTGAATGACAAAAGTCAAGTCTGGTCTAAGTCTAAACAGTGTACTCACAGTGGAGATAAGAATAAGGTTTTCTCCGTGAAGGTGTTCAGAGCAGAAAGTGTGATTGGCCACTCTTTTGTGAGAGGATCCTGGAATCCACTTGTTATTTCTATTTTCACACGTCCCGACGTCACTGAAGTAAAATCTAAGGAGATGAAATGTATAGAATTACAATCAAACTTGTAATTGCAGCATTTGGGCCATATGAATCCCTTTTCTACTGTAAACACTTGGCAGAATGTTGATTTGAGGCTCCCCCATTATGAAAACGTATAAAAAAATTATCGAACTTGAATTTAAATTGAGGGATGTTTTGTTTTAAAAAAAATCATGGAAAATACATTGTTCAATAATTTTTAGTTTTTAGTGCAAAATAAACAGTTAAAAATACTTAAAAAATAAAGTTGTGTGTGTTCTTTGCTATGGGCTTCACGGTGGTAGAGGGGTTAGTGAGTCTGCCTCACAATACGAAGGTCCTGCAGTCCTGGGTTCAATCCCAGGCTCGGAATCTTTCCGTGTGGAGTTTGCATGTCCTCCACGTGAATTCGTGGGTTCCCTGCGGGTACTCCGATTTCCTCCCACTTCCAAAGACATGCAGCTGGGGATAGGTTGATTGGCAACACTAAATTGGCCCTAGTGTTGTGAATGTGACTGTAAATGTTGTCTGTCTATCTGTGTTGGCCCTGCGATGAGGTGGCGACTTGTCCAGGGTGTAAACCGCCTTCCGCCCGACTGTAGCTGAGATAGGGAATGAGCGGTAGAAAATAGATGCATGGATAGATAGATGGTGCTCTTTGCTAATGAAGCGCCCTGTCATTCATTAATCGACATTATATACTCGCTTATTGGCGCAAAACGGTACACCTCACAGATTGTGTGGCCCTATGCACAGCGTGTGATCTACGTTTAACCGGGCCACATTCTACCGTACATTTTTATTAACAAGAATTTGTTGCACAATTCATTATGTATTTTGTCATTCAAAATAGACCTACAAGTTCAAATACAACCCTGATAATACACGCTGAAGGGCAACTAAGCAGTAGTCCTGAAGCTGTTCTCAACATTTGATTTGTCTGCAGCTGGAATTGAACCATCACCCTCCAGTCCCAAAGTCCCTCAAATCCTTTGAGAATATAATTTGAATCGCTCATTTTAAACATAATCGACTTTATATTGGAAAATATGTGATTTTTTTTAAGAAACCGTACCTTGTTCCAGGCTGAAGTTGCAGGAGATATATAAGCCTGCATTTTCATCCATGCCATCCACAGGTTTTATTGTGAAGTTCAGACGTCCGTCCAGGGGCAGTACTACAGTAGTACATGTACCATCCGCGTGTCCGCCACCATTTCTCAGTTTGTTCTCCCTGTCGCCTTGTTTCACGGGATGCTTGTTGTGCAGGGTGACCTGTATGGCTTGTTCGGGCTCCAGATCCTGAATGGGTACGGGCTCCCCCCGCGGTGTGGTGATCTCCATGGCAACCAAAGAAGTAGAGATCGGGGGGTCGGCTGCAGACAGCAAAGCGTGAGACTCATCCAGACCAAAAACCACCTGCACCAGCTCTGGGCGCTGACTTTTCAGGTGTGCAGTGAGCGTGGTTGGGATTTGAAACGGACATGGGGGAGTTGATGATGACCTGGAGATCATTGGATCGGACTGCTTAGAGCAGAGAAGGTCGGAGGGGTCTCCGTGGAAGCCGACTGTACTGATATAAGGTGTGAAGAAGGAAAGGGGAACCCCACCGGCAGCGTGCATCAGGGTGCGCATCAAAGCCCCTGCAGTGTCCAGAGCGGACAAGGTGATTGATGAAGCTGCTCCTAAAGTTCTTGAGTAGTTCTGCTGGGAGTTCGGGGCATTGACTGACAGAGACAAAGCAGACAGGGAGCTACCTGCAAACATAGACCACAACAGTTAACACTTATTGTAAAAAAAAACAACCCTATTATAAACTTTGTTTAAAGGATGTAGAACGCCATTAAGTCCCTATGATTACAATTGCTTTCCCCTCAATAATCAGGTTTCTAATTTGCATACTGCAACAAGTACAGTAGGGAAGGGATTAATTTGACCCCATTCCTGGGTGAGAGGAAAAGGGGTGGGGAGGGATAATAATTTTGCAATGCAGTCTGCTGAAAATGATGGAACGTGCCAGTCAAAAGTTAAAGTTAAAGTACCAATGATTGTCACACACACACTAGATATGGCGAAATTATTCTCTGGATTTGACCCATCACCCTTGATCACCCCCTGGGAGGTGAGGGGAGCAGTGGGCCGCGCCCGGGAATCATTTTTGGTGATTCAACCCCCAATTCCAACCCTTAATGCTGAGTGCCAAGCAGGGAGGTAATGGGTCCCATTTTTATAGTCATTGACATGACTCGGCCGGGGTTTGAATTCACGACCTGCCGATTTCAGGGCGGACACTCTAACCACTAGGCTTAATCAGTGGCCTAGTGGTTAGAGTGTCCGCCCTGATATCGGTCCACGAAGCAACTCAGGCTGTGGTCAAAGTATGAATTGCCACAAAACACCTTTTTAGATATTCAATATGCTACTGCTATCTGGCGTCTAAAGTAGATAGTGCACCTTCCCAATATGTAATGATTTATCTGTCAGGTAAACCGCGAGAGAGAATTTAAGTCCGTACCTTCTGTCAAAAATGATTGATGGGGGTCAAAGGTCAATGATTTATGAGGGGTCAAGGTCAAAGGTCAATGCTTTATGAGGGGTCAAGGTCAAAGGTCAATGATTTATGGGGGGTCAAGGTCAAGGGTCCAAGTTCAAAGGTCAGGGTCAAATGTCAAGGTCAAGTGGGTGTGGCTTACCCCGGAAGAGGGTGGAGTTAAGACCTGCGGTGGGAGTGGTTAAACCAGGAAGAGGGTGGAGTTTTAACCAGAAAGAGGGCAGAGTTAAGACCTGAAGTGGGAGGGGTTAAACCAGGAAGAGGGTGGAGTTAAGACCTGAAGTGGGAGGGGTTAAAACCAGGAAGAGCCAGGAAGAGGGTGGAGTTAAGACCTGACGAGGGAACAAAGGAGGGTTCAGTTTTTTAAGGAAGCTTGAGAATGTCATCTGAGCAGCATGTGACTATCCATTTGACAGTTTAAATGTTTACGATCGTTTGAAACAACTTCCAGACTTCCCGAAAACATATTTAAATGATTGGGAAGAACTAATTAGTTTAAGGTTAACCATATGTTTGACCCTGCTTCGATGTATTGATGGCTGGGAATGTTACGTGTGGAGATGTGGACACGCACGCACACACACACACACACACACACACACACACACACACACACACACACACACACACACACACACACACACGCAGAGGAGGGGTACAAAAAGGCGGTGTAAGGCTTAGTCGTTATTTGGAGCTTTATACGTTAGCGTAAAGACTTTGTTCGATTCGGTCATGATTAGTGAAACGCCTGTGTCGATTTATAAAAATAATAAAACTTACATTGACGCTCCGCAAAAAAGTCGAGTGTTTCTAAATCGTATTCAGATGCCACCGACCGAGTCTTTGCGTGAGAAATGGGACTTGGAAGCGTACGGGATGGAGGGATCTTTTGGATTTGTATTCAGATACGAAATGGGTGATATCTGCTTATTTCAGCTAAAAGAAAGAAGAGACGGAAGCCCTTTCTCGATATTTTCATCGTTATCTACCGTGGATTGGGAAGTTTTTGTTACGTGGGGAGATGTGGACACGCACACACACGCACACACGCACACACACACACACGCACACACACGCACACACGCACACACACACACACACACACACACACACACACACACACACACACAAATACACATTCGTACGCACACACCGTTAAGACCAGAAGAGGGGACAAAGGAGGGTTCAGTTTTTAAGGAAGCTTGAGAATGTCATATGATTAGCAACTGACCATCCATTTGACAGTTTAAATGTTTACGATCGTTTGAAACAACAGGTCAGTTTTTTAAGGAAGCTTGAGAATGTCATATGATTAGCAACTGACCATCCATTTGACAGTTTAAATGTTTACGATCGTTAGAAACAACAGGTCAGTTTGGGGACAAAGGAGGGTTCAGTTTTTAAGGAAGCTTGAGAATGTCATATGATTAGCAACTGACCATCCATTTGACAGTTTAAATGTTTACGATCGTTTGAAACAACAGGCCAGTTTTTTAAGGAAGCTTGAGAATGTCATATGATTAGCAACTGACCAGCCATTTGACAGTTTAAATGTTTACGATCGTTTGAAACAACAGGTCAGTTTGGGGACAAAGGAGGGTTCAGTTTTTAAGGAAGCTTGAGAATGTCATATGATTAGCAACTGACCAACCATTTGACAGTTTAAATGTTTACGATCGTTTGAAACAACAGGTCAGTTTTTAAGGAAGCTTGAGAATGTCATCTGAGCAGCATGTGACCATCCATTTGACAGTTTAAAACGATTGGGAAGAACTAATTAGTTTAAGGTTAACCATATGTTTGACCCTGCTTCGATGTATTGATGGCTGGGAATGTTACGTGGGGAGATGTGGACACGCACACACGCACGCACGCACGCACACACACACGCACGCACGCACGCACACACACACACACACACACACACGCACACAAGCACACACACACACACACACACACACACACACACACACACACACACACACACACCATTACCTCTGCTATACCATGTTATTAGACATTGGTTTAACTCCATTTAAGCATTTAAACGTTAAAAGCATTGCACTTGTATGACGTTGTAATACTTTTTTTTTTTACCAGCCGATGACGACGAAGTGAAAGACGATGAACTTTGCTTAAACGATCTTACAAAGTTGGAAGATGATTATCGAGGTGTGTTTAAACCTTCGAATTATTTAATATTATGTGTATTCATTATTTTGTTTCATAGAGGAATTGCCGTAAGATCCTAACGCGATTGTTTTAACACAATCGTAGTCTGGTGAGTCAAATGATTCTCATTTTACAAGAAAAAAACATGCGGTATACGATACATATATACATATATTTACTTACAGATTTTCCGTTTACATCTCCGGCTCGCTGGTCTCCCTTAACGCTGACGGGTCCGTCGACGGCCGTCGAAGAGAGTCGGCCATTCCAGGCAGAGGAGAAGGCTTGATTGCGCCAAAGAACCCAGACATCGAATCCTTGCTCCGAGGGGAAATCATCGAAAACAACGGCGAATGTCCGACATGCCTCCGCTGTAAGTTTTTCTCGTTTTCTGTAAGCTTTTTAAGATTCTCAGGAGCTTTAAAGAGCTCCTCTCATTCCAATGTCTTTCGCTCAAATGAATTTCGCTCCTAAGGGGAATGGGCGGGGACTGATTCCGGAGGTGGGCGGTTGTTTCCGCCAAGCAACCTTCTGGTGTGCATTAGCGTCACTTACTGAAATGGACTGTGGACCAAGATGGATCCCTACTCTATATTCTTTTATTTAACCCAATGTTTTTAAATACGTGTATAATGCTTTATATCCTATGTGTTGTGAATTCCATCCTACAATATCTTCCAAGGAACCCAAAGAAATGTTACCACACCTCCCGCTTTATTTATTCTATAGATTGCCTGAACTATTTCATAAACTAAATCTTGTCTTGTTTCTGATGCTATGTTTTTTTTATGCTCATCAATGCACTGCTGGAGTCCGAGCACACAACTACTTTCCTTGCTTTGTTTTCCTCTATCCAGTTAACTGCCATATAAATTGCTACCAATTCCCCCGTAAAAAACAGATAGTTTATCACTGATTATTTTATTTAATACTATGTTTCCTTGTGGGATAACTGCTACAGCTCTTACCTTTATTTTTTTTTTTATAGTTTTTGATGCATCCGTATATATCATATCTCAATCCATTTTTCTATCTGGTAACTATTTAAATTTCTATTCTTTAGTAATTGCATGTTTTCTTTTGGGTTATCAAACATCCACGGTGGTATTGCAGGCATTGGTACTGTAGGACTAACTTTAATATTGTCAATTTTAACTTTATTACATATGTCTCCTATAATCCACCCAAAACTATTCTTTTTTTTTATTTTTTTCTCTTTTTCTTGGCAGTTTGGTAGCACTGGACAAGTCGGATATCCTTGCTTGGATCCTTTTAAAGTTGCCCGATAAACTGCTGAGAGTTGATCTCTCCTCTTGTCCAAAGGTTTTTCATTCATTTTTACTTGTAATACTGCCACTAGGGTCGATGTAGTAGCTCCACAACATAACCTTAAAGCCTGTGACTGGATCCGGTCTATTTTCCCAAGTCATGTTTTTGAAGCAGATTGGTAAATAATGCATCCGTAATCAATAACAGATGGAATTAAAGTTATAAATATATACATATATTGTTTTCAACGTTAACCTATCAGCCCCCCAATCATTACCCCTCAAAGCCCTCATTAATTTTAACACCTTTTTACTTTTTCCCCTATTTTTTTATTTTCCGGAAGGAACACTCCTGAAGGAATAAATAAAGTACTATCTAATCTAATCTAATCAAATCTATTTTGCTGATGTGGGTTGACTAGTTCAAATTTTTATCGAACCATATTCCTAAATATTTAAATACTTGTACCTCTTCTATATTTTCACCTTAGAGTTTTTATTTGGAGCTTGTTTTGTACTTTTGTCTTTGTAAAATGTATGACTTTTGTCTTTCCAACAGAGAATCTTAAACCTCAAGCCGTTCCCCAGTCTTGAACATTATTTACCACTTTGTTAGTTTTTTGATTATTTCTTTTGACTCTAAATAATATACTAGTCTTTCATTAATCATTTTTTTTTTCCATTACTTTCCCCAAATTTATAATTTCCTGCCTCTTCCGGGTCTTACCCTGACTTGCATATTGGAATTATTACCGCTAATTATCCCCTCTGCCGGTCATTCTCCTTCTTCATATATCCCGTCATATCATTTCAAGACCACTTCTTTGACGATGCTACCTAAGTTTTTGATCATTTGATAACCCACTAGGTCTTTCCCCGGTGACGTATTTTTAACCTTTTTCAAAATTCGAACCATTTCATTCAAAGAAAATGTCATATCCATAGTGTTGGTAAAGCTATTATCGTTGTCTTCCATCATTTCCCCAATATTTAAACTCATTGTTTTTTCTCTCTTTTGTTTTTCCACATTTCTCAAATTATCATTACTGTGCACTTTAACACATGTTTTTGCTAAAGGTTCTGCTGTTTCTTTACCCGTGACTACATCTTCTTTAATAAATGTGGCACATCATCCTCTTTACCCTTCATTCCTATCTTTACGAATCGTTATATATCCTTTTATTATAAAGTTTAATTTTGGCTTCAGCCCTGTTTCTTGAATACAAATTATATGTGGTTTAGTTTTCATATTTTTAATATATCCCTTTAATTCATGTTCGGTTGCTATCAAACTTCTGGCATTCCACCGGACAATTAACAGGGTGTTGGAATGTGGTAACATGACTCCGTCACGTCTACTCTCTGTAGTATAGCTTGCACCCGGTCCCAAGATAGTTCTTTCAACAACTTTGCTGCTGCTTTGACAATCATTTTGATCTTCTCAGTCTTATTTCTAGCCTGTTCTGTACAGTTTATTACGTAAGCCAGGAATACAACTAGTTTTTCCGTGGAAATTCCTGTATTTGTTGCCTCTTGTTTTTTTTTATTTCTTGAACTATTCACACTTCTGTTCTTTTCTACACTTTCTTGATTTCTCACTTTAAATGCCTCTGCGTATGTAATATTTCTTTCAACTTTGATTTGTTGTACTTCTGTTGCCTGTTTCATGATGTATGGCTTTTGATTATTTCTTTTTTCAATCTACAATTCCAATAAATAACACGTATTTCCAGATTACTGATAACTTTTTCAAAATAAAATGTAATTCCTGAATAAGATAATTGTATCGAATCCAATGGATTGTCTGGTCCTAAAACCTCTTTGTAATGTTTGTTTGATTCCCCCAAAATACGACACAGTCTAATTTGAAAAACATATGTGCCTCGTCGGCTGTAGTAAAAAAAAAAAAAAAGCCAACCCATGCCTCCTCGGTCTAACCTCTCACAGCCCCTTTACTGCCGTGTCAAAGATGGATCAGAGACCACCTTGGCCCCTAACCCCCACTTCTTCTCCACTACCAAGAGAACAGTAATTAATCCGAGCTGAGTTTTTAAAAATATTCCAACATGACTTTTTACTTTCATTTTGTATCAAAGCTGAGTTGTGCTCTCTGGTTTATTTTGCAAATGAACCGACAGAACATGATCATGTACAAGACTCGCCTACCCCCAATGCACTGCAGCCCAACGCTCCTGGTCGGATGTTTTTTTCGGGGTTCATGGAGAGATGCGGTAAAGAGTGGTAGCCAAGACACACGGTCACACACGGTCACACACGGTCACACTCGGCAATTATTTTGACCTGGGGAGCAGATTTAGAGGAAAAAAAATGTGTCTGGGGGGCCGGGATATCTGATTTTCAGGTACAAAATAATTGCCGAGTGTGACCGTGTGTGACCGTGTGTGACCGTGTGTCTTGGCTACCACTCTTTACCGCATCTCTCCATGAACCCCGAAAAAAACATCCGACCAGGAGCGTTGGGCTGCAGTGCATTGGGGGTAGGCGAGTCTTGTACATGATCATGTTCTGTCGGTTCATTTGCAAAATAAACCAGAGAGCACAACTCAGCTTTGATACAAAATGAAAGTAAAAATTCATGTTGGAATATTTTTAAAAACTCAGCTCGGATTAATTACTGTTCTCTTGGTAGTGGAGAAGAAGTGGGGGTTAGGGGCCAAGGTGGTCTCTGATCCATCTTTGACACGGCAGTAAAGGGGCTGTGAGAGGTTAGACCGAGGAGGCATGGGTTTGCTTTTTTTTTTTTTTTACTACAGCCGACGAGGCACATATGTTTTTCAAATTAGACTGTGTCGTATTTTGGGGGAATCAAACAAACATTACAAAGAGGTTTTAGGACCAGACAATCCATTGGATTCGATACAATTATCTTATTCAGGAATTACATTTTATTTTGAAAAAGTTATCAGTAATCTGGAAATACGTGTTATTTATTGGAATTGTAGATTGAAAAAAGAAATAATCAAAAGCCATACATCATGAAACAGGCAACAGAAGTACAACAAATCAAAGTTGAAAGAAATATTACATACGCAGAGGCATTTAAAGTGAGAAATCAAGAAAGTGTAGAAAAGAACAGAAGTGTGAATAGTTCAAGAAATAAAAAAAAACAAGAGGCAACAAATACAGGAATTTCCACGGAAAAACTAGTTGTATTCCTGGCTTACGTAATAAACTGTACAGAACAGGCTAGAAATAAGACTGAGAAGATCAAAATGATTGTCAAAGCAGCAGCAAAGTTGTTGAAAGAACTATCTTGGGACCGGGTGCAAGCTATACTACAGAGAGTAGACGTGACGGAGTCATGTTACCACATTCCAACACCCTGTTAATTGTCCGGTGGAATGCCAGAAGTTTGATAGCAACCGAACATGAATTAAAGGGATATATTAAAAATATGAAAACTAAACCACATATAATTTGTATTCAAGAAACAGGGCTGAAGCCAAAATTAAACTTTATAATAAAAGGATATATAACGATTCGTAAAGATAGGAATGAAGGGTAAAGAGGATGATGTGCCACATTTATTAAAGAAGATGTAGTCACGGGTAAAGAAAGAGCAGAACCTTTAGCAAAAACATGTGTTAAAGTGCACAGTAATGATAATTTGAGAAATGTGGAAAAACAAAAGAGAGAAAAAACAATGAGTTTAAATATTGGGGAAATGATGGAAGACAACGATAATAGCTTTACCAACACTATGGATATGACATTTTCTTTGAATGAAATGGTTCGAATTTTGAAAAAGGTTAAAAATACGTCACCGGGGAAAGACCTAGTGGGTTATCAAATGATCAAAAACTTAGGTAGCATCGTCAAAGAAGTGGTCTTGAAATGATATGACGGGATATATGAAGAAGGAGAATGACCGGCAGAGGGGAAAATTAGCGGTAATAATTCCAATATGCAAGTCAGGGTAAGACCCGGAAGAGGCAGGAAATTATAAATTTGGGGAAAGTAATGGAAAAAAAAATGATTAATGAAAGACTAGTATATTATTTAGAGTCAAAAGAAATAATCAAAAAACTAACAAAGTGGTAAATAATGTTCAAAACTGGGGAACGGCTTGAGGTTTAAGATTCTCTGTTGGAAAGACAAAAGTCATACATTTTACAAAGACAAAAGTACAAAACAAGCTCCAAATAAAAACTCTAAGGTGAAAATATAGAAGAGGTACAAGTATTTAAATATTTAGGAATATGGTTCGATAAAAATATGAACTAGTCAACCCACATCAGCAAAATAGATTTGATTAGATTAGATTAGATAGTACTTTATTTATTCCTTCAGGAGTGTTCCTTCCGGAAAATAAAAAAATAGGGGAAAAAGTAAAAAGGTGTTAAAATTAATGAGGGCTTTGAGGGGTAATGATTGGGGGGCTGATAGGTTAACGTTGAAAACAATATATGTATATATTTATAACTTTAATTCCATCTGTTATTGATTACGGATGCATTATTTACCAATCTGCTTCAAAAACATGACTTGGGAAAATAGACCGGATCCAGTCACAGGCTTTAAGGTTATGTTGTGGAGCTACTACATCGACCCTAGTGGCAGTATTACAAGTAAAAATGAATGAAAAACCTTTGGACAAGAGGAGAGATCAACTCTCAGCAGTTTATCGGGCAACTTTAAAAGGATCCAAGCAAGGATATCCGACTTGTCCAGTGCTACCAAACTGCCAAGAAAAAGAGAAAAAAATAAAAAAAAAGAATAGTTTTGGGTGGATTATAGGAGACATATGTAATAAAGTTAAAATTGACAATATTAAAGTTAGTCCTACAGTACCAATGCCTGCAATACCACCGTGGATGTTTGATAACCCAAAAGAAAACATGCAATTACTAAAGAATAGAAATTTAAATAGTTACCAGATAGAAAAATGGATTGAGATATGATATATACGGATGCATCAAAAACTATAAAAAAAAAAATAAAGGTAAGAGCTGTAGCAGTTATCCCACAAGGAAACATAGTATTAAATAAAATAATCAGTGATAAACTATCTGTTTTTTACGGGGGAATTGGTAGCAATGTATATGGCAGTTAACTGGATAGAGGAAAACAAAGCAAGGAAAGTAGTTGTGTGCTCGGACTCCAGCAGTGCATTGATGAGCATAAAAAAAAACATAGCATCAGAAACAAGACAAGATTTAGTTTATGAAATAGTTCAGGCAATCTATAGAATAAATAAAGCGGGAGGTGTGGTAACATTTCTTTGGGTTCCTTGGAAGATATTGTAGGATAGAATTCACAACACATAGGATATAAAGCATTATACACGTATTTAAAAAACATTGGGTTAAATAAAAGAATATAGAGTAGGGATCCATCTTGGTCCACACTCCATTTCAGTAAGTGACGCTAATGCACACCAGAAGGTTGCTTGGCGGAAACAACCGCCCACCTCCGGAATCAGTCCCCGCCCATTCCCCTTAGGCGCGAAATTCATTTGAGCGAAAGACATTGGAATGAGAGGAGCTCTTGAAAGCTCCTGAGAATCTTAAAAAGCTTACAGAAAACGAGAAAAACTTATAGCGGAGGCATGTCGGACATTCGCCGTTGTTTTCGATGATTTCCCCTCGGAGCAAGGATTCGATGTCTGGGTTCTTTGGCGCAATCAAGCCTTCTCCTCTGCCTGGAATGGCCGACTCTCTTCGACGGCCGTCGACGGACCCGTCAGCGTTAAGGGAGACCAGCGAGCCGGAGATGTAAACGGAAAATCTGTAAGTAAATATATGTATATATGTATCGTATACCGCATGTTTTTCTCTTGTAAAATGAGAATCATTTGACTCACTAGACTGCGATTGTGTTAAAACGATCGCGTTAGGATCTTACGGCAATTCCTCTATGAAACAAAATAATGAATACACATAATATTAAATAATTTGAAGGTTTAAACACACCTCGATAATCATCTTCCAACTTTGTAAGATCGTTTAAGCAAAGTTCATCGTCTTTCACTTCGTCGTCATCGGCTGGTAAAAAAAAAAAGTATTACAACGTCGTACAAGTGCAATGCTTTTAACGTTTAAATGCTTAAATGGAGTTAAACCAATGTCTAATAACATGGTATAGCAGAGGTAATGGTGTGTGTGTGTGTGTGTGTGTGTGTGTGTGTGTGTGTGTGTGTGTGTGTGTGTGTGTGTGTGTGTGTGTGTGCTTGTGTGCGTGTGTGTGTGTGTGTATGTGCGTGCGTGCGTGCGTGCGTGTGTGTGTGCGTGCGTGCGTGTGTGCGTGTCCACATCTCCCTACGTAACATTCCCAGCCATCAATACATCGAAGCAGGGTCAAACATATGGTTAACCTTAAACTAATTAGTTCTTCCCAATCGTTTTAAACTGTCAAATGGATAGTCACATGCTGCTCAGATGACATTCTCAAGCTTCCTTAAAAACTGACCTGTTGTTTCAAACGATCGTAAACATTTAAACTGTCAAATGGTTGGTCAGTTGCTAATCATATGAAATTCTCAAGCTTCCTTAAAAACTGAACCCTCCTTTGTCCCGAAACTGACCTGTTGTTTCAAACGATCGTAAACATTTAAACTGTCAAATGGCTGGTCAGTTGCTAATCATATGACATTCTCAAGCTTCCTTAAAAAACTGACCTGTTGTTTCAAACGATCGTAAACATTTAAACTGTCAAATGGATGGTCAGTTGCTAATCATATGACATTCTCAAGCTTCCTTAAAAACTGAACCCTCCTTTGTCCCCAAACTGACCTGTTGTTTCAAACGATCGTAAACATTTAAACTGTCAAATGGATGGTCAGTTGCTAATCATATGACATTCTCAAGCTTCCTTAAAAACTGAACCCTCCTTTGTCCCCTCTTCTGGTCTTAACGGTGTGTGCGTACGAATGTGTATTTGTGTGTGTGTGTGTGTGTGTGTGTGTGTGTGTGCGTGTGTGCGTGTGTGTGCGTGTGTGAGTGTGTGTGCGTGTGTGCGTGTGTGTGCGTGTCCACATCTCCCCACGTAACAAAAACTTCCCAATCCACGGTAGATAACGATGAAAATATCGAGAAAGGGCTTCCGTCTCTTCTTTCTTTTAGCTGAAATAAGCAGATATCACCCATTTCGTATCTGAATACAAATCCAAAAGATCCCTCCATCCCGTACGCTTCCAAGTCCCTTTTCTCACGCAAAGACTCGGTCGGTGGCATCTGAATACGATTTAGAAACACTCGACTTTTTTGCGGAGCGTCAATGTAAGTTTTATTATTTTTATAAATCGACACAGGCGTTTCACTAATCATGACCGAATCGAACAAAGTCTTTACGCTAACGTATAAAGCTCCAAATAACGACTAAGCCTTACACCGCCCTTTTGTACCCCTCCTCTGCGTGTGTGTGTGTGTGTGTGTGTGTGTGTGTGTGTGTGTGCGTGTGTGTGTGTGTGTGTGTGTGTGTGTGTGTGTGTGTGTGTGTGTGTGTGTGTGTGTGTGTGTGTGTGTGTGCGTGCGTGTCCACATCTCCACACGTAACATTCCCAGCCATCAATACATCGAAGCAGGGTCAAACATATGGTTAACCTTAAACTAATTAGTTCTTCCCAATCGTTTAAATATGTTTTCGGGAAGTCTGGAAGTTGTTTCAAACGATCGTAAACATTTAAACTGTCAAATGGATGGTCACATGCTGCTCAGATGACATTCTCAAGCTTCCTTAAAAAACTGAACCCTCCTTTGTTCCCTCGTCAGGTCTTAACTCCACCCTCTTCCTGGCTCTTCCTGGTTTTAACCCCTCCCACTTCAGGTCTTAACTCCACCCTCTTCCTGGTTTAACCCCTCCCACTTCAGGTCTTAACTCTGCCCTCTTTCTGGTTAAAACTCCACCCTCTTCCTGGTTTAACCACTCCCACCGCAGGTCTTAACTCCACCCTCTTCCGGGGTAAGCCACACCCACTTGACCTTGACATTTGACCCTGATCTTTGAACTTGACCTTTGACTTTGACCCTTGACCTTGACCCCTCATAAATCATTGACCTTGACCCCTCATAAATCATTGACCTTTGACCTTGACCCCTCATACATCATTGACCTTTGACCCCCATCAATCATTTTTGACAGAAGGTACGGACTTAAATTCTCTCGCAAGTCATATGAATCTACTTCCTACTGTATGACTCTGTTTTTAATCTGTGTTGAGGCATTGAGATGCAACAATTTGTGGAGCATTACATTTGCACCTGTGATTATTATTGAAGTAGGTAACATTTATTGTGAATTTACTCGATATAACAGGGTTATATCCATCCACCCATCTTCTACCGCTTGTCTCTTTCGGAGCCTATCTCAGCTCCATTCAGGCGGTATGCAAGGTACACCCTGGACAAGTCGCTACCTCATCACAGGGCCAACACAGATAGGCAGACAACATTCACACTAACATTCACACACTAGGGACCATTTAGTGTTGCCAATCAACCTATCCCCAGGTGCACGTCTTTTGAAGTGGGAGGAAGCCGGAGTACCCGGAGGGAACCCACGCAGTAATGGGTAGAACAATTTGAATTAACCTAAATAATTTGAAAGAATTAAAAAGTGCACTATTACTCATTATAAATTTATGAAAATAAGATTTGGAAATGTAGAAACATTTTGGGTAATATTAATACAGTAATCCCTCGTTTAATGCTGTTATTAGGTTACAATCCGGACGTGACATATAAACAAATTTCGGGTATCTTGGCAATTCCCAGTGCCATCCAGCTTGGTGTTGTTTTTGTGGTTTTCCCATTTCCTGTTTGCATTGTATGCTGCAGCTTTTTGTGTAATGGGCTATCAGCACACTTGATTTTCATTCCCAATTAGCATTGTGGTATTTAAATTCTGCAGCGTTTGTGTTTGCCTTATTTGTGCTTGTATTTCTGTTCCATATTTAAATGACTATTAACTACTATTTACTGCCACCATGTCCCCAGATTCTGAGGTTATGCGCCTCACCAATGTCGTAAAAAATAAATAATAAAACAAAAATTTTTATTTAAAAAAATCAGTTAAAAATGATATAGAGATTGTTTGAGTTTTATGCTTTGTTTTATTACTACCAATTTAAACTATTGTACAAAAAGAACTTCCAAATCTACTCGAATAAACTTCCCACTGAAAAAACACACATAAAAAAGCAATTTTCCTCCCTTTTGCAAGCATACCTATGATGTTAAGGATGTTTCTGCCGGTGTCAAACACTGACAAAACACCAGGACTTGTGTATTCCTTCATTACGTGGATCATCTTTTCCACTGCTTCAAGAACTTTCTCCTGACAGTCGTCACACACTAACTCAGCAGGGACAGCCTGGGGAACATTAAAATATGTTACATGTTTGACAATACATGGTTTTAAGTGATAACATACTACATTAATACAGTATATGTCGCTGAATCACTCAATCTATTGCAATACCCTACATGCTCCAATTACAGAAGGGTGCCTGATGATTGACGAGCACTTTGGTATCTAAAAGCAAATGACTGCCGGGTCTTTATTTAGCGTTGGATCAAATAAAGAAAAATTGTGTTTACTGCTGGGGCTGTAGGCAACCTGAGTGGCTACATTTAAATTAGTATTGTCATGATCTCACACGGAAATTCTGACTTTGTTTTCCATTAGTTGTGTCTCATTTTCTGTCCTGGTGCTCCTAATTTGGTTATATTTCCTGCTGAATTCCTGTTTCTGTTGCACTTTCACTTTCTGTTCTGTTTCCTGCCAGCACACCTTGTTTTCCATTAGTAAATATATTTTAATTTTACCCGTTGCTCCTTGGATCATTGTGTTTTATACCTTCAGAAAGTTTTTGTGTGCATTTTCATGCTGCACTCGATTTTTTTTGCACCACTGTACCTTTGTTTTACCTAATTAAACAGACTTCTTGCCTGCACATTGCCTCCCTTGCTCTTCATTCTGGAGTCCAGACCAACCAGAGAATGTAACACTTAGGAGTGGTCAGCATGCAGAAGCTTTAATTAGCTCTGTATATGTTATAGAATGTTGGTTATGCTACTTAACTGTTGATGTGAAACTCATTCATTTTGTTTACAATAATCTCATTACCAGTATGAATGCTGGCTCAGCAGTTTGCTCCTTACCCATTAAGTTAATAAATTACCATATGATAACTTATAAGAGAACGATGTTTATTTTTCGACTTTTGTATGCACCTCACATTCTAACTAAAATAAAGTAAATAGGTTGTCACATATCATGAGTTTGCTTGTTTTTAAATTACTGAATCTATATTGCCTGCTTACAAATAGACCAAATAGAGTTCTGTTCGCAGTTCAGATAATCAAACATATAGCGGTTTAGGTAATCAAACATATTACTACAATGAGAGCAATTATGGTGTTTAGGGTGGACGAAAAGATAGCATTAGGGGTGGCCGGGTACAACTTGTTCACTTCTGGTGCGATACCGATATTGGCGCCTTGCATATTGGTGGATGACGATATTAATCTGATACGATATCAGCGCAAATAATATATGGCATGCTGAAAAAGTCTCAATCAAGTGAAATTCCTCAAATAACAATTGTAGGTATGGGGAAAAAAAGTGTTTAAATTGAAGTGGAGTGGTAATTTGTTAGGTTTATTTTGTTTTGATGCTGTAAATTTAATGATCCAGACACAATTGTGGTGAATACTTTCTAATAAAGTTCTGACACTGTAAGTAATGTACAATTACAATTACTTATACTTGTTTGTGTTGACAAATGTTTGTGTTTTAGACTGCTTCAGCACACTTATTACTCATGTCTAGATTGTGTGCTAAGCTGTTGTGTAGCTGCTACCTCTTAGTAGCCTATAGTCTACCATGTTTACCTTTTGTAAATGACTTCCCTAAAAAAAAAAGAAATGAGCAACCTTGTGCGCTCATTGGAGGACGTTTAGATGTTAACTGACTGTCCAGTTTTGCACAAGTACACACGCCGAAGGACTGCTTGTATCGGAGCTTATATTAGGGACTGATTCTTACAGTGGACAGGGCTAAAGCTGAGCTGATCTGATCGACGTCCATCAGGGAAGAAATGGGAAGGGAGACCAAAGCTTTGGTGACATTCTCTCTAATCTCTGCCTGCATCGTGAGCTCTGTGGTACTTTGTCCAGGCTTCATCTGTGGATCAAAAGAAGCAATGGGGGTTGTCAACATTGTAAGCAAGAGTGGGATCATGCTTCCAAATCAGAGTGTCTCCCCTTCTTTAGACCAAACCTGGGCAATTATTTTGACTTGAGAGCCACATTTAGGGCCGGTATATCTATTTTTAGGAACACTAATACAAAACCTCACAATGTCTGATTGAATGCTAAAAATGTTATGACAGACTGCCTCGAAAAATTTAATGGAATTTGTTTTTTTTCTATGAACGATAAAACACTGAATATTGACAAAATATGAATGTCACACACCCTTTTGATCGACATATTTTACAATGAAGTGAAACGCAACAAGAATGCAACAAACAGTGAAAAATGAATGCGAACAGTACAAAATAAACCCACCTACAATCTGATATAACTGATTAATCACTGAGCTTTAGAACATTGTTGTGAAAATATCCTTCTGCGTCTCTAAACGCTTCCCACCCACATTGCTTGGCGGCTCGTCTGAGCTCCTGTGGTGTAGATTACCATAGTAACTAATAGGGGTGTGGGAAAAAATCGATTCGAAAACGAATCGAATCGTTTACGTTGTGTGATTCAGAATCAATTCTCTTTTTTTTTTTAATTTAAACTTTTTTTTTTTTTTATCAATCCAACAAACCACTACACAGCAATACTATAACGATGCAATCCAATTCCAAAAAAAAAAGCTTTTTTTTTAAATCTACTACTCTGCTGGAATGTCAGCAGACTGGGGTAGATCCTGCTGAAATCCTGTGTATTGAATGAATACAGAATCGTTTTGAGTCGGAAAAATATCGTTTTCGAATCGAGAATCGAATCGAATCGAAAAAAATCGATATATTATCGAATCGTGACCCCAAGAATCGATATTGAATCGAATCGTGGGACACCCAAAGATTCACAGCCCTAGTAACTAATTAGATGACCATAGTAACTAATTAGATTACCATGGTAACTGGATGTCATGCAAAAGCGCTTATTCCAACCATTGAAATACTTTGTACAGTTGAAGACTTACGGTCATCAGAAAACATGACTGCTCATCATAATGGCAGCTACAGTTTCCATCTTAAGGATCTAAAAACAAACAATTTGGGAATGTCCGGCGGGCCATATTGAAAAGCTTATGTAGCCCCCGGGCCTTAATTTGCCCAGGCCTGCTTTATACTATATGCTCTCTATCACAGAAGTAAATGGTAAATGGTAAATGGGTTATACTTGTATAGCGCTTTTCTACCTTCAAGGTACTCAAAGCGCTTTGACACTATTTCCACATTCACCCATACACACACACATTCACACACTGATGGCGGGAGCTGCCATGCAAGGCCCTAACCACGAACCATCAGGAGCAAGGGTGAAGTGTCTTGCTCAAGGACACAACAGGCGTGACGATGTTGGTAGAAGGTGGGGATTGAACCAGGAACCCTCAGGTTGCTGGCACGGCCACTCTCCCAACCGCGCCACGCCGTCCCTAAGGACCCTAAACTTAGAAGGTTTGACTATATGGTAGCTTTTTTAATTGGTAGCTTTTTTAATCTGCTGCAGCTCCCGTAAAGTCCTTGGGCAGCCCTCAGGTGAGGAGGCTTCACCTCACACACTACAGTCGATATAGAAAAGCAAAATGTTCCAAATTGCCGCAAGAAAGATGCACAGATTTATCTCCATATTTGACGGGTATAATTATGTTCCTGTACATCAGTGGTTCCCAACCTTTTTTGCACCACCAATGTAGGCATTATTCTCAGGGACCGGCTTCCCACTTGTGAAAAATTCAACTCACTATAACGCTGAATTAGTGGGAGCCCTGGGCTTGTTTCTTTGCAATGAAATGGTGATAGAAATCAGTCTTTGGCTACAATCTGTCACATTTATATTTCATATTCTTTATAAAGTAAGACACATGCTGAATAAGACATGCCTGCATATGTTGTATTATTCTTTTATTTTTCCATATTTAACGTATTGTGTTGAAATTTGGGGAAATGTTTATAAAACAAACATAGACCCAATCATAAAACTTCAAAAAAGGGTCATTAGAATAATACACAAAGCCTGCTTCTATGAACATACCAATCCCTTATTTATGAGTTCAAATGTGTTAAAATTTTCCGACATTGTGTTTTTAAAAACAATGGAAATTATGTTCCGAGTAAAGAACAACGGCCTTCCAGCTTGTATTCGCAGGCTATTTCATTTAAGAGGAGAAAACTATAATTTACGGGGGATATCGATTTTTGAAATGGGTAAAGCGAGAACAAATATAAAATAGAAATGTATTACAGTTTTAGGAGTTAAATGGTGGAACAAGCTCAGTGATGAGCTGAAGACATGCAATTCTTTGGTAAGGTTTAAGAAAACATTGAAAGGTGAAATAATTGAAAATTATAAAATATAGTCACAATTACTTTCATCCCATTGATTTTTGATTTATTTATTTTTTTATGTTGATGTTCCAGGCAATTTAATTTTCTGTGAAGGTATAGGATAGGCAAATATAAGCTTTGGCTTCAGCCTATTCCTTTTTTGGTCATTCTTTTTCTTTTCTTTTATGTGTAAATGTGCATTATTGTATACATATAACATGTACTGTAAAACTGATCACACACAATGGTTGATTGATTTGATTTGATTGATTATATGACCGAAATAAACTTATTTCATTCATTCATTCATTCATTCATTCATTCATTCATTCATTCATATGTTCATTAATGTGCATTGTATCATGTCACAAAGTTATAACACCTGGCAACTTCCTATGAGGAGTTTTATTGTACATCTATAAACAAGCTCATTGGTGTGTCTAGTGCACAGGTGTCAAAGTCAAGGCGCGCGGGCCTGATCTGGCCCTCAACGTCATTTTATATAGCCTGCAAAAGCCTGGAAATAATAAGCGTCAAATACCTTATATTTTCTTTATTTATTTATTTTCTTACTAAATGTGTTAGGATTTTTTTTGTAGTTTGATAGGGAAAAAATATTGTCAAATATTGCAACAAATATTATATTATCAGCTTTGTGGGTCAAAATCCAAATAAATACTTAAATATCTGCTTGACTTATGGTTTTGAAGCAAGTTATCCATCAAATCGTACACTCTAAAAATGACCAATAGATTTTACTGTAAAATTTAGGGAGTTTTTACAGCATATTACTGTGAGTTGGAAAAAAAAATTACCAATGTTTTTTTGTTTTGTTTTTATAGTAAAATTCTGTCGACTGAGCTGTCAGGTTTTTTGTTTTTTTTAAAATCCACGGTCGATGATTTTATGGTACCATATTTTATTATAGTGAAAAAACTGGCAGCTGAGTTGCCAAAATAAAAAATTAAACAGAGGTACTGTATTTTTAATTACAGTAATATGTTGTTATAATAATAGAAATAAAATAACACCATATATTTTACAGTAAAAGTCCGGGAAATAAGCTGACAGTTTTTTCTGTAAAGAAATTTGACCACAGATTTTTTTTACCTCTTTGCGTAATTTTTTTTTTAATATTTAAATTCATTAATTATTTACTGTTACAAGGAGCCCTCTATTGGCAGCCATGACTGCGGTGTGGCCCTCAATAAAAACAAGTTTGACACCGCTGGCCTAGTGGGACAGGCCAAAGTTAAGTTGTTTTAATTCAGTCATTGGTGGAGCATAATAATGTTTTTAACATCGCTGTGCAGCACTTTGGAAACGTTCTTGTTGTTTAAATGTGCTATATAAATAAAGTGGATTGGATTGGATTGAAAATGCAATAATTTATAAATTATTTAATGTTTCTCTCTGGCCCGGTGGCAAATGCTTCACGGACCGGTGGTTGGGGACGACTGCTGTATATTACCTGATTGAGTTGACTGGTGAGAGCAATGGAAAATGGGATGATCTCCTGCGGGTTGCCATGTTGGACTAAAGCCCACAACTCGGTCTGACTCTTGGTTTTAAGCCAATCGCTGGCAGTCACACGACTGTGAACAGTCAAAGTTCTGAAGCATGAATAAACAAACATTAGAAATATGCACTGCATTTTCATCATTGGTTGTAGAACTCTTGAAGACAGTGACATACCTGTTTAGAGCAATGACTTTTACT
The DNA here is from genome assembly GCF_033978795.1 of Nerophis ophidion. Taxonomy (NCBI): domain Eukaryota; kingdom Metazoa; phylum Chordata; class Actinopteri; order Syngnathiformes; family Syngnathidae; genus Nerophis; species Nerophis ophidion. The sequence continues at coordinate 51,904,882 of NC_084618.1, forward strand.
CCGAGGTTGCCTTCTATGAGCAAAGTAACTGTGATGAGTGATTTGTTTTGTCCGTGCACCGGACTCCCCAGTGGAACCATGCTGCCAAAACTGGAGCGAGTGCCCCTTAGGAAATACATAACCACCCTCCACATTCAGACACGATACATTTTGTCAAGAGAGACTGTAGATTAATTGGTGAATTTACTTGTACAACGTGACAGGGGGGCCCGTAGATGGATGGGATGGGGCCACCTGGAATGTATAGATGAACTCAGAGGCTGGGCTTTCGCCATCTTGCCACCCTGACATCAACAGAACATAATTGTATGTACTATGGTGACAATGTTTTTTACATACAACCTTGAACAGAATCGTAAAAACGGGAAAAATATTTTGCATGATATAGGAAGAGGATCAGCCTTCGTGCACACAGACGAGATGGGATAGCGCATGTTAATTTTCTGGGGGTGTACTACTTTTTTTGTCACATAACCCTTAGGATCTTTAAAAAAAACCACAGCATCCAGATGACCAATATTTCACTAACAAGTTCTCGCTATGTATTTTCTGTTCCTGAAAATTAATCTGCCAGTCAGTTCCCATAATATCCAACAGTTTTTGATTAATTGGTAGATAACTAACTATACTTGGAACACCACCTTTGCATTGCCAGACTCCATATGCCGTCCTTTCTTGGTGTGACATCATCTACAGAACTGGAATCCATTTCCCTACAAAAGCAGTGTGGATAAAATCATGTAAAACTATTATTTTGATCACTTAATTGCATGTTTTTGTGGCCTTGGTCCATGATTACTTATAACTGATATGGTTAAGATTACGAGCAAACAAGGAATATAACAGAATCACCATTTCAGGGCTTCCCTGCTCGTCCGTCATTTCTTCCATAGACACCATAACCTTTGTTTACTCATGTCTTGCAGCATTTCCTCCAGTATCGTATGGAAACATCAGTAGAATAGGATCCAAAAAAAAAAACTGCTAGCGACTTATCCTCCTTTTCTCTCTTTCTCAGTATTTTTTACAGGATCTGACTCAGTCTTTCTCCGTTTGAGGGTTCTGCCTATTTTCAGGATTATATTTGGCTTTAATAATTTTTTTCCATTCAAACTCAGATCAAAACCCTTCTTCTTCGAAGTCACAGTCAATAAAAGGATGACTGCAAATTACACTTCTTTTTTTTCGGTGTCTCCTATTTTGTACAAGTCAATTTCACTGGAAAGATCTATACTTTCCTCATATTCCCATCGTTTGGAAATATATGCAGGCTGACCCCTTCTTTATCTGTATTGCTACAACCTGCAACAATGCATCTGGCCGGCATATTTGCCAATTCCTTCACATTTTGAGCCAAAATTATATGATTCTGAATGAACACGTAACTAAAACACATACTACGCAATATGAAATTGCCACTACACCACTAAGCCACTCAGTGCTCGTGTGGCTAGAGTGTCCGCCCTGAGATCGGTAGGTTGTGAGTTCAAACCCTGGCCGAGTCATACGAAATGACCTCCCTGCTTGGCACTAAGCAACAAGGGTTGGAATTGGGGGTTAAATCATCAAAAATGATTCCTGTATGCAGCCACCGCTACTGCCCGCTGCTCCCTTCACCTCCCAGGGGGTGAAAAAGGGGATGGGTCAAATGCAAAGGACAAATTTCACCACACCTAATGTGTGTGTGACAATCATTGGTACTTTAACTTTAACTTTAAGTGCTTTCAGCAGGCTAAAGCAAAACTTCCCACATTTCGGAGCTGAAAGTGGGCATTCCACAATGTGCTGAAATGTATTAGAAAACAAGCCAAAAATTACCAATGTCTTTTTGTTAGGGAATTTTCCATGAAGACATAATTTTTAGATCCAAAATTATGAAATAAGTGCCAATGTTGAAAGCATTAGAAGGGACCTTTAAAAATCACACTTTCATTGAAAAAAGGCCTTGCTTGTGACATTCAACAATCCAGCCACTTTCAAAGACAGAAAGACTTTGATAGTGACATAAAATGACACTGACGACAGATTATTATTTCAAAAATCCTCAAAAAAATTGTTGCAGAGCAGCTAAATGAACACTTAGAATCTAACAATCTATGTGAAACCTTTCAATCCGGTTTCAGGGCAAATCACTCACGGAGACAGCCCTCGCAAAAATGACTAATGATCTATTGCTAACGATGGATTCTGATGCGTCATCTATGTTGCTGCTCCTCGATCTTAGTGCTGCTTTCGATACCGTCGATCATAATATTTTATTAGAGCGTATCAAAACACAAATTGGTATATCAGACTTAGCCCTGTCTTGGTTTAACTCTTACTGATAGGATGCAGTGCGTCTCCCATAACAATGTGACCTCGGACTATGTCAAGGTAACGTGTGGAGTTCCCCAGGGTTCGGTCCTTGGCCCTGCACTCTTCAGCATCATACGCAAATACGGTGTTAGCTTTCACTTTTATGCTGATGACACGCAACTCTACATGCCCCTAAAGCTGACCAACACGCCGGATTGTAGTCAGCTGGAGGCGTGTCTTAATGAAATTAAACAATGGATGTCAACCAACTTTTTGCAACTCAACGCCAAAAAAAACGGAAATGCTGATTGTCGGTCCTGCTAGACACCGACCTCTATTTAATAATACAACTTTAACATTTGACAACCAAACAATTAAACAAGGCGACTCGGTAAAGAATCTCAATCAATCAATCAATCAATCAATGTTTACTTATATAGCCCTAAATCACTAGTGTCTCAAAGGGCTGCACAAACCACAACACAAACCACTACGACATCCTCGGTAGGCCCACATAAGGGCAAGGAAAACTCACACCCAGTGGGACGTCGGTGACAATGATGACCCAGTGGGACGTCGGTGACAATGATGACTATGAGAACCTTGGAGAGGAAGAAAGCAATGGATGTCGAGCGGGTCTAACATGATACTGTGAAAGTTCAATCCATAATGGATCCAACACAGTCGCGAGAGTCCAGTCCAAAGCGGATCCAACACAGCAGCGAGAGTCCCGTTCACAGCGGAGCCAGCAGGAAACCATCCCAAGCGGTGGCGGATCAGCAGCACAGAGATGTCCCCAGCCGATACACAGGCGAGCAGTACATGGCCACCGGATCGGACCGGACCCCCTCCACAAGGGAGAGTGGGACATAGGAGAAAAAGAAAAGAAACGGCAGATCAACTGGTCTAAAAAGGGAGTCTATTTAAAGGCTAGAGTATACAAATTAGTTTTAAGGTGAGACTTAAATGCTTCTACAGAGGTGGCATCTCGAACTTTTACCGGGAGGGCATTCCAGAGTACCGGAGCCCGAAATGAAAACGCTCTATAGCCCGCAGACTTTTTTTGGGCTTTGGGAATCATTAATAAGCCGGAGTCCTTTGAACGCAGATTTCTTGCCGGGACATGTGGTACAATACAATCGGCAAGATAGGATGGAGCTAGACCGTGTAGTATTTTATACGTGAGTAGTAAAACCTTAAAGTCACATCTTAAGTGCACAGGAAGCCAGTGCAGGTGAGCCAGTACAGGCGTAATGTGATCAAACTTTCTTGTTCTTGTCAAAAGTCTAGCAGCCGCATTTTGTACCAACTGTAATCTTTTAATGCTAGACATGGGGAGACCCGAAAATAATACGTTACAGTAGTCGAGGCGAGACGTAACAAACGCATGGATAATGATCTCAGCGCCTTTAGTGGACAGAATGGAGCGAATTTTAGCGATATTACGGAGATGAAAGAAGGCAGTTTTAGTAACGCTTTTAATGTGTGACTCAAAGGAGAGAGTTGGGTCGAAGAAGATAATACCCAACTTTAACGACGCCCTGCGCGAAACCATTGATAGCATAGCACCGCTAAAGTTAAATAAGGCTCCAAAAAAGCGTACCCCGTGGTTTACAGAAGAAACTAGAGCTCAGAAATTATTATGTAGAAAGCTGGAACGCAAATGGCGCACGACTAAACTTGAGGTGCACCATCAAGCATGGAGTGATAGTTTAATAACTTATAAACGCATGCTTACCTTAGCTAAAGCTAAATATTACTCAAATCTCATCCACCGTAATAAAAACGATCCTAAATTTTTGTTTAGTACGGTAGCATCGCTAACCCAACAAGGGACCCCTTCCAGTAGCTCCACCCACTCCACCCACTCACCCACATATGCGGTCCTCTCCAAGGTTTCTTATAGTCATCATTGTCGACGTCCCACTGGAGTGAGTTTTTCCTTGCCCTTATGTGAGCTCTACCGAGGATGTCGTTGTAGTTTGTGCAACTCTTTGAGACCCTTGTGATTTTGGGCTATATAAATAAACATTGGTGATCTATTGATTGATTGATTGATTGATTTGAGTGTAGACCTAACCCCTTTTAAACCTTTCTTTGAGTTCATATTCAGTTTTAGACAATTTTTTGGACTCTTGCTCCTCTTGCTGCTCTACTTAAAATGTAAAATTACACCACCGTATGTAAGAATAAGTATGTGTATGTTATCATACAACTCTTATGCCTAAAGGCCTTTGCTATAGTTATTATCAATTGTGCTGAAGTTGTACTTTTCTATCTGTGCAAAGGGAAAACTTGCAAATCCAAGATTGCGAGTCGTCTCGTATCAGTGTTTGTGTCCAGAACATCGAGTACCGTGACACAAACAAAGCAGAGACAGGGCGATATCATGAGTGTCAGCACACTTGCATTTCTGAATAATCATATTGTGTCCAAATGGGGCTGCTAAAATTACCGCCCTTCCTTCAGAAGCAGCCTCAGTGATGTAACCAGGGACCTCCCAAATAAATAGAGGAGAACGTGGGTCTGGAGCTTAAAGCGTAGGTTGGATCTGTAACGAAGAGTACAGCCCAATACGTCTTTCCTCTTGAGCAAAATTTAAGTCTGTCTCTGCATGATTCCTCGCTTCTTGCCTGTTTAATAGATGTCATCAGTGTTTGAACCTGACAGCGTAAAACCGGGGTACTTGACATTTTCCCACAGTCTTAAGATATTGCTCAGGCCTAATTGTGTTGCAGCTTTACCTGAGCAATTGAAGGTGACCACCGTTTCCAGCAGATGGATGCCTGTCACTGGGCTCAACACACACAGACCTCCATAAGGAGGCTTGTCGGCTACCATTTTCTGACTGGCGCTGCCCCACCTCCCACTGCCAGGCTCAGTCACGTTGACGGTGTAGGTGTACATTTTCCCTGGTAGTACAACGTCTGAACGGAGTACCAGCTTAGAGGAGTGTTTTCCTGTGAATGTGGCAACCTTGTCGAGGTCAAGGATCGAGCCCGTCTCGTCCTCAGCGCTCCATTCATACTGTGATAAGACAATTACATTGATTACAATAATAATGATGAATAAATAGGCTCCAACACCCCCCGCAACCGAGAAAGTGACAAATGGTAGAAAATGGATGGATGGAGGGATCTACACAAACCACCATAGTAAATAAAAATGTAATAAAGTAAATTAAAACAGTTTAATCAGTTTAACAAATCAATCTATTTCCATCCATCCAATATTTGTCCACTTAACCATGAAATGGTCAAAACAGAGTCTGGAGCCTATCCCACCTGTCTTAGGACAACATGCGTACCACAGCCAGTAGTACCCAGCTATGTTAACTCTAACACTATTTATGGTGCAATATTATGTGGTCATTATTTCAATATGTTTCAATACTTTCATTAATAGATAAAAACATATCTAAATTATACCTGAACTTGGTCCTCACATCCTGCACAATATCCAGATAGTCGGATGGGGGTGTGCATAGAACAGGAAATACACTCCACAAACACAGGAAGCAGTGCTATTTCACTCACTTTTACCTACAAAAAACATTAAAATAGAATGGACAGTAATTTGTGGATATACTTTTTCCCTTTTATATATTTGCATATGAATGAAATATTATTCCTTTTATAGTACAAGGATCCATATGTGTTAACTTAATTTAAAATAAAAAATTCATGCCTCATTAAACGTTACTTATATAACTATATAGGTCTCATTAAGTGGAACCTAAATTTACAAGCTCCTCATTATACAAACTTCTTGATTTACAAACCACAGAACTAAAACAAATTATGCTTTGTTGTATGAATCTTGTTTCAGTAAATAAACATTTCATGCAATCATTGTGTGCTTTGAAACATATTCATTGTGTAGGAACTGATGGATCTCTGGGGCTCATTCAGTCAGCACAGCCTTACTGTTAGCTACTGTGCTCATTGCTACTTGAAGTGTTTTTACCATTTTTACAGCATTTTCTAGTTTTGCTAGCTCAATATGAGTCAAACGAAAGCAATGGATAAGTGATTTGTGGTTAATACATATTCACGAAGTATCCCCAGTGTTGTAGAAAATCCTCCCCACAAAAGGGTAAAGTGGAATTTATAGTTTTTTATTCCTGATCATTGTAATAACTTTGCTGTTAAAGTTAAGGAGATTTTTTTGTTTTAAACTGTAAAAGCACCACAGGGCTAGTGACAATGTGTGTGCAGCTGCAAATGAGGACAGTTCAGCTATCGTGGTTGTTTTGGCCTTCTTTATAAATACAAAGTTAATTCATCTCCCCCTAGTTATGTTTGTTTAATATACAGTACTGTATATTGCTTTATATTGTGATCAAACTGTATAAACTTTTACTAACTTACAAACTTTTGTCCAAGCAGGAACCCATTATTCATGTTTGCATTATGTTTGTTTGATATGCAGTATTGTATATTGCTTTACATTATGTTCATGTGGTACAATCTTTGACTAAAATATGGACTTTTTTCAAGGTTGGAACCCATTATTCATGTTTACGTTGTTTCTTATGGAGAAATTTGGTTCACTATACAAACTTTTTAATAACAAACCCTGTTCAAAAAACAAATACGTTTGTAAATCAATGTCAGCTTTATTATATCCATCCATCCATCCATTTTCTACCGCGTATTTCCTTAGGGGTGGCGGGGGGCGCTGGTGCCTATCTCAGCTACAATCGGGCGGAAGGCGGGGTACACCCTGGACAAGTCGCCACCTCATCGCAGGGCCAACAAAGATAGACAGACAACATTCACAGTCACATTCACACACTAGGGCCAATTTAGTGTTGCCAATCAACCTATCCCCAGGTGCATGTCTTTGGAAGTGGGAGGAAGCCGGAGTACCCGGAGGGAACCCACGCATTCACGGGGAGGACATGCAAACTCCACACAGAAAGATCCCGAGCCCGGGATTGAACCCTGACTACTCAGGACCTTCGTATTGTGAGGCAGACGCACTAACCCCTCTGCCACAGTGAAGCCCTTTAATTATAATTAAAGGGTATTCAAAGTCTAAAAATATTTTTCAAAAAAAATCCTAGCGCTTATCAGGCTCATGGGCGAGTCAGAATCTATGCCGGCTGACTTTGGGTGAGAGGTGAGGTGTATCCTAGTCAATCATAAGGCACATACAGTATAAAACAAACAACTCCGCCCAAAAGTTTCCAATAACACTAACATGCTTGGTTTTGTACAGTGGAAGGAAAACTGAGTCGACGCCACAACACAGAATAAAACAACATCTCAAAATCTATAAGATAAACATCTGCATGTGACAAAGTTAAGCATTATTTCAGGAAATACTCACTGTCTGTGTGAAGGATGCTGGAGCTCTTCCTGCCTTATGTACAATTAAGGTGAACGAATAGCTGGTGCCTGGGTGTAACTGTTTGCTGGGTACAGTCACAATACTAATGTTACTCTTAATAGCATTTGTGGAATTCTGTGGTACAAAAAAGGAAGGTAACTAGAACAAATTATATCAATATGTACACAATGAATGCTAGTATCAAGAGGATCAAACCTCTGTGTAGTAAGTCCAGCGGTATTGGAGTGTGTCCTCTCTTCCTGGATCAGCATCAGGATCGTGAGACCCACTTCCATCCAGGAAAAGATCACTGAGGCTCGGCCAGAGTCGATGTGAACCTCCCTTGATGACAGCCACCAACGGGGAGTGAAGTATTGTGACTGTGGTGCTTTGTTGCACGAGAAGAGGAGTTCCTTGGAGTGAAACTGTGAATAGAAGGCAATACTTCCCAACATCGAGAGAATGCTTTGGAAGAAAGAGCAAAGGTGAAGTTGTTCTATTGAGAAGGTTTCTGGTGATATTTCCATTTGGACTGTCTGATAGTCTGAACATCGCCCATTGGTATGTAGCTTTGTAGTCGGAGCAGTTCATGTCCACATTGGCTTCAAATAAAGCCATTCTAGATTTGAAGATAGATGTCTGTTTCTGGATGAGAGATACTTGAGGACTAGAACACGTCAACACCTCCACCTTTATGGGTAGTTGTTTGGACACGTGGCTCACACTATTGGAGATGTTGACTGTAACAATGTATAACCCAGCCTTGCCAAACGTATGATTGACTGTACCAAAATGCAAATCTTCAACATAGTCTCCAAATTCCCAGAAGTACCGGAGGTTGGTCCCTCCATTTACTTTCGCCGAAAATGTCACAACATGTCCAGTAAATATCCGATCAGAGTGACAAACAACCTGAATCTCCTGAACAGGCCATTCAACTGTCAGAGTCTTGTTTAGCATCTTGGAGCAGACGCCATTGCTTGCGACCACAGTGACTGATAACAGACCACCTAACGGTGGCGTAAAGTCAGCTTCTTTTCCAGTGAGCACCATTTTAGTACCATATATGTTAAATATCCAAGTATAATTAACTGGAAACCCACTTTGCTCATCCACCACAAAACGTCTCTTTTTCAGAGCCTCTATGGCTTGCTGGGAAGGACTTAAAAGTTGCAAAGTTTGGATATTCTCAATGATCTGAACTTGGTTTGACACCTCCGCACGACTGACCTGATTCCAAGCTTCAAGTTTAACAAAATGTGTCCCTGTTGGAAGGCTTGATGTCATAAACATTCCCTCAACCACATCCTGACTCTGCATCCAGTTTTTACTTTCAAATGTTAAACCATAGCTTACATTACTTCCTTTGCTGATGTTTGACCTAAAGGTAACGTCTTCACCTGTGCAGAGAATGTGTTTGCTAATGTTCAAAATGAGACCTTCAATTTTATCCTGGACAAACACATCTTGTGAAACTTCCTGCCAATTTAATGCATTGGAGACATTTAAAGACACCTTGTAAATACCTTCACAGGGAAAAATGTAGATAAAAGTTCTGTTTGTCCTGTCAAAAATGTCAGTCATGACATCCCTTATTTTCCAAAACCATTCCAGATCACTACCTTTGTGGGCAACACCCTGAAATGACACAACAGCATCTGTGCTTATATAAAACGGAAACATCTTGTCATCTATTCTAAAGTCCACCTCTTCTACCTCCTCTTGTACAATAAAAGTCTTGCTGTCATTACTCTGACTGAGGGAATTCTGAACTACAACTTGGACAAAACTATCTCCGAGGCTTGAAAACCTGTGAAGAACATAGGAAGTGTGTGTCTCAATGGATGGAAGATCGGGGTCTACAAACCAAAAATACTTGAGGTCCGAACCAGTGAGGACGGATACGGAAATATTCATCAACTTCCCCACTGCTACGATATGTGACTGTGTGGTTATGTGTGCACTTCTTACACGTTCTACAGCCACAACAGAAGCCATGCTGGTGGTTTTGCCCAAATTGTTAGAGGCATTTAACTGAATTGATAGCATTCCAGGACTTTCAACGAACAAGTTTAAACGTTCTCCTGCTGCCATTTGAAGCTTCCTTTCACTTTGTGCAGCAAGCCACTGATATTTAACGTCGGAGCCTCGTGTGACTGTAGCAACAAACATCACTTCCTCTCGAGTTGGTAAGTATGTCATGTTTGTTAATTTTGGACAATCAAAGCTTAGGCCTTCTATTCTCTCAAAGACTTCAACTGAAATGGTTGCCTCCTGTCTGCTTACCATATTTTGTGATATTGCTCGTACTTTATATACTGCAGCTTTGGGGAAAATGCATTTAAATTCAGAGGTTCCTTGCTGGGGTGTCGTTAAGCCATCCACTGTCCAAGAGTAGGTAGTGCTGCTATTGTCACTGTTAACTGCTCTAATATGCATCTCTTCCCCAACCACACCGTAAGGCTGGTTGGTTTGAAGGCTAAACTCTGAAACCGGATGCAACACAGTTACTTTTAGTGTCACAGATTCCTGGCTTATTGCATTAAAGGCAGTGGCATTCACAGTGTAATCACCCGTTGCCGTAAACACATGTAAAACATGTTGCGTCTGTTCTGCTTGAAAACCATCACCAAAATCCCATTGCACTGACACATTACTGCCAGAACAACTGGCCACCCAAAATGAGGCTGATGTATTGACAGTCACCGTCTCACTACCTCGCACCACAGAGAAATTACTGACAGGTGTCTGAACGGTGACGCTCGTATTGGCCGTTTGGCTGCTCACTTTATTACTCACAGTGACATATACCTCTTGAACTCCTTCATCTGTGAAAGTAAAACACTTCTGGGCAGTTTCTGTCACCACGGCTTGACTGGAAGAGCTGCTGAACCACTCAAACTGACAACCCTTACAGTCTTCTGCAGAAAACAACACACTAAAGCATACGTTATCTCCAACAGCTGCTATATGACAAGATGACTGCAGCGACATGCGAGATACTGGTGTTTCCACACAGACAGTGCTATTGTATGACACGGTGCTATTAGAGCTATGCACCGTTAAGTTAACACTGTAGGCTCCTGGGCTAGAAAAGGTGTGTGTTGCTGTGAATCGCCCTTCCATAACGACTCCAGGCAATTCTTCACCAAATAGCCAATGAAAAGCCAGCATGGATACCTTTCCACTGACCAAAGCAGTAAACTCTGTGCTCCTACCAGTAGTGATACACTCGGCAGGCAGCATTCCAACTACAGCCAATTCGTATACAGCCACGCTGATAAACTGCTGACCATGGCTGACAGAATTAGAAACAGTTACCCCCACTGTATAATTTCCAGGAAAATCATATTCGTGATAAACTGTACCATTTGTCAAGTTTCCCAGCTTCGACCCATCGCCAAAGTCAAAATCCCAAATAAGTGCCGTACCAGTTGCGACTTTTGCCCTTATTTTTGTAACAGAGCCCAACTCGCTCGGTCCGTCGTAGCTGACACTTAGCCTGGATATTTCCTCCATAACTTCCACCACGAGCCAGGTGTGTAGCACAGAAAGAGAGTTGTTGGCACACAAAGTGATGTTGTAAACCCCAGCAGATGTAAAGACATGTTCAACTTTGCGATCGGTGCCTTGGACAGCTTTGGACTCGTCACCAAAATCCCATGTGAGGACGATGTTGTTGGAGTTCGGATCAGTGGTAGCTTCCAAGCGCAAAGTCTGTTCCACAATCGGCACCAGAGGGGCGGAGTCAAGGAACAGCTGTTTTAACAAGGGACGGATGCATATCTTGGTAGACTTTTGCAGTTTTTCGTATTTGTTAGAGACCTCCACTTGAAGAGAGTAGTCACCTGCGCAAATGGGAAAACACACCATTTATTCTTTACCTCTCTACCTATAGCCCAAAAAGTTATGGACAGATTTCCATTAACCTTTCAGCATATGTCCAAAATGGGATAAAGAACAAGTCATTACATTTTGGGGCTGATCCTGATATTTTCTATGTTAACTTGCATTTATGTTACCAAGCTCAACTTGTGTGTGTTTGTGTGTGTGTGTGTGTGTGTGTGTGTGTGTGTGTGTGTGTGTGTGTGTGTGTGCGTGCGTGCGTGCGTGCGTGCGTGCGTGCGTGCGTGCGTGCGTGCGTGCGTGCGTGTGTGTGTGTGTATGCGCGCGCGAAGATGACGACTGACAAGAGCAGACCTGGGCCATTATTTAGACTCTGGGATCATATTGAGAAAAATAAAAAATGTGTCTAGGGACGGGTGTGTATCAGTGTATGTCGAAACATTTCGAAAGTATAGTACGTTTCTTTCATTCCACTGTATAAAACTAAAAAAGTGGTGGGCACGTTTTGATTGAACTTTCAGGAAATGTCAGAAATTGGTTAAGAAACAAGTGTCCACATTTTAGGACTTATTAGGGTCAGTGTGTTGTGTTTTTAGTGTTTTCCTGCCTTCTCCTTTTGTCTGCACCTGTGATTTTAGTGATTCGTCTTCGGCGAGGAGCAGACCTTGAGGCACACCTGCTCGCAATTAGCACACCGGTATTTAAGCACGTCACTATCAGCTTGGCCTCGCCGGTTATCGTCTCCTGCACCTCCCACATGCCTGTTTCACTTTGTCAGTCCCGGTATGTTGCCTCTCCTTATTCCTGTAATCCCTCACCTCATTGTGTTTGCTTCCTAGCCCACCTGAGGTAAAGAGGATTTTGTGTTGGACTTTTTGCTGTGTTCAGTGCGCCCTGGCCTTTTTCCCTGCCGACCACTGAGGATCCTGTTTTTGTTTGTTTATTCATGGTGTGCACTTCTGCCCCATCGCCTTTTGTTACACTTTTTGGACTTATTAAATATTCCCCTTTTTGTAATTCAACCTTGTATCCAGTCTCTGCATCCTGGGGTCACCTCCTTGATCAGGTCCCAACACATTGTCAGGATTCAGAACTTTTTTACTTTTGGGATGGAGGGCCTGGTGGAGGTCTGCATTTTACTAGTGCTATTCTCATTCATTCTGTTTTTGTTTTAACCTGTACCGTTATAATGCCTGGTTCTAAGCGGGGACAGACAGATAGAGAAGTGTTATAAAGGACAAGAACAGAAATTTGTTCTACAACCACCGACAGTTGTTGAAATAAGACATTTTCCAATCATAGTAATTACATTTTTTGTTTCAGTTGTAGACAAACAACTTATTGTGCTGCTGAAAATCGTGTTGATAAAAGAATAAGACTCAATTCAAATGGCAAGACTGAGGGCTGTGAAGACCAAGACAAAGAAAGGTCTCTTAGTAAGAGTGTTTACCTTGCGTAAAATAGGTAAAGTTCACAGAGTGCTGCACGTACACTTGCTTCTCCCTTCGGTCCACGAGTCCCTCCAGTGTCTCACATGGAGCAGGCTCGGTATGGATAACACTGCTGCTACCATCTCCAAAATCCCATCTACGAGGCATACATGCAAATATATGTCAGGTAGTATTTGCCTTTATTGTCCTGCTTGGTTCAATTACAACGTAAGGAAAATGCACACGTGCACATGGATAGGCTATTGGTGTAAAACTCAACTGAGATTTGTATGAATAGTTGTTGATTTTTTTTTTTTTACAAAGCAATTTTGTGTCTAAGGCATATTGCTGATGTAGTTCTTGTATTAGGTCGCATTAGTATACGTAATGCAGTTCTTGATGAGTGTACCTGAAGGTGGCTGACAAAGCGATGTCCACTTTCACCCTGAGAGTGTAGAGCTGTGTATCGCCCACAGCTACAACCTGCCTGGCAAATAGGAACTCTGGCTCACCCATTGGGGTCATTTCATCTGCGATCAGGAGCAGTTGTTTGCTCTGGGAGCTCACAGGGTTGGATGCAGTTACCTAGGACACAAATAAATAGCTATTTTAATACATTAGGTTTAAAAAAGGCCTTCAACTAGTATCGGGTGCAGCTCTCAACCCCGATTCAGAACAAGACAAGCAGCAGAAATTGAATTTATATTAATGCATTCATCCATTTTCTATACTGTTTGTCCAGCTGGAGCCTACCCCAGCTGACATTGGGCGAGGGGCGGGGTATACTGATGGACAGGCAAACGCAAAAATGGTTTGTAACAATGCATAGTGCATTTTGTAATCATTTTATTAAACTATTTTTTTTAACATACTTTGAAACATTTCTTTTTAACTTCTTACATATTCGAAAAGTTATTTCAAAATTGAATAATAAGGTTGCTTGAATCACACAAAGAACGTCTAAGACTACACCCCACAATCAAACATACAATATTGTTTGTTCCACCTGGATAGCAGCAAACATAGCATGCAATATTTCACTCAACACAGACGTCATAACATAATCAAAGATCACATTTAAGTATTCACACACGGCACCACCATTGTTTACAAGGATTAGGTGATACAAAGAAGGTGAACATATAATACATCCACGTGTGGCAGTATAGGAGACAATGTTGTACACTTCTGCATCTCATTGCCCATAATTTTGGTGCATTCAAGGACTTTTGATTAAAATTAGAAACAGAGGCTACACAAGTTGTTAAAGAAAGGGGAGCCCTAATTACAAGAATATACACTAATAATAATATAATCATGTATTATTTTGATTTGTATCAACCACTGATTATAATCCCACACGTATCATCTGATTTACACTTTGCACACTGAAATAAAAGGCATCTTAACAGATTTACAATCATATTTAAGTGAATGATGACAGGTTACACGATTATTTAAATTCATATTCTGGCCATTTTATATCAAAATTGTTGGCTTTTTTTTTTAATAAACACTGTTTTGTTTTTTTTAAACCCAATTTAGCCTTTCTCTAGATATGTTAATCCTATCAATAAAAAAACATAATTAAGGTTTTAAAAAAAGCTGGTTTCAACCAAATCCATGTAATAATGAGTTTTTTGATGAATGTAAACATAGCGAGTGTGTGTGTATGGGGTGGCAACGTTAGGTTTAGGGTGGGATGAGGAGCCTTACAGACGTCTTGTGTATTGGGCCCAAAAACATATTTGAAACGAAAAATATAATCTTTTTCATCGATGATGATTTTGTTTTTCAAAAATGTTGGGATTAAAATAGTAATATTTTGATGCAATGTGCTCCTGTGATCCATCCATCAATTTTCTGCCGCTTTTTCCCTCTGGAGTCGCGGGGGGCGCTGGTGCCTATCTCAGCTACAATCGGGCGGAAGGCGGGCTACACCCTGGACAAGTCACCATCTCATCGCAGTGCTCCTGTGATAGTTTTTCTAATAAAAGCATCAATTACAAAATGATTAAGTTTTATTCAAAAATGTGCCAGCACCTTCATTTTCTTGTAACTTTTGCAATATGTAACTACCATCCATCCAACCATTTTCTACCACTTGTCCCTATCAGGGTGACGGGGGTTGCTAGAACATATCTCAGCTGCATTTGGGCGGAGGGCGTCATACAAGTTGCCATCTCTTCGCAATGCCAAGACAGATAGACGCAATATGTAACAAGTTGTTATAAATGTGGCAAAAAAAAAAATTGTCAATATTTTTATTATGAAATGAGGCCGATTATTACAAAAAGTGGCGTTATTACATAATGAGGTGGAAATGTATTACATGTTACAGTGTTACCTTGAGTTTGTACTCAGCCGCTTTCTTGAAGACCACACTGTAAGATTCTCCTTCATACGCAAACGTCTCCAGGTTGTCGATCACCCAGGAGAATGTAACTGATGAGCCGCTCTCTACTTTGGCTGAAAAAGACTAAAGCAATAAAATAATATATAATGTAATATTGGAATATTCAAGTGGATGAGACTGACTGAAATTCATTTCGTCACCTGAGGGATGTCCACAAGCATCCTCTGGTGCTCGCTTGGCTCCACGCTGAGCCCCGACACTCCTTCATAGCCACAGATTGTCACATTTAAACTCTGAGAACCAACGTCATCCGTCACACGGATGTTCAGCGTCTGAACCCCCGCCGTGGGTAGGACCAGCGTCACGGAGGAGAACCATGCATCCCCAGATTGGCCCTTACATTCCGGCAGGGCTTCGGTGCAAGACGGACTGAAGCGGACTCCGGTTTGGAGCACAGGGCCGGACCATGAGCACCTGGCGTTTTCTCCCCTTAGAACTTTGACAACAACGACAGTTGGGGTGTTAATTTGAAGGTGGATGCGATTATTTTCATCCAAAGGAGGGTGGATGATGCTCAGCTCAAATCTAGAGCTCACACTCGACGTCAGGGCCTCCATGTGAGAGGAGGTGGTTGTTTCGGCCTGGCCAAACATCTCCTCGGTACCGTGAAGTGTGTCTGCGTACAGCAGTCTTACATTGCACACAACGCCATCCACCCAGTGGCCGCCTTCAGGCATAGAAGTAAGACCTCCCTCCCACCAGCCCCCCCACTCCGTCCCCTGCAGAGACAGGTAACTTTGTCGCCATGGTGAATTCAAGGAGGCCTCGTTGGAAAGGCAATGCAGGAAAGTCCCAGGTTTACGAGTGTGTTGTATGGCGACAATATCATCGGGGAACACCATGATGGCTTCCTTTGGAAAAAGCACCTGCGGTTAGGAACAAGAGTAAATACATGGTAGTAGACCACCACTGTGAACACCACCAGATCTGCTAATAGTCCAAATAACAGGTGCTGAATAGCATGCAGAAATTTAAAAAAAATGTGTGTGATTTATTAAGACTGTACAATTAATAACAAGTGCAAAAGTGATGCATATTTAAATGACTTTTTTTTTCTCTACAAAATTGTAATAAGTACACCTCTGCATAACATTGTATCTTTATCAAAATTAAAGAAAACATAGAACAACAGAGAAATATACATTAAATTAAATTACCAAGAATTATTAACTTTATGGACATTGTTTTTCCTGAATTTAAAAAATAATATTTTTTTTAACGGAACATTTTTTGACTGGCGTCTACCATTTAATACTGAAAAATTTAATTAGATGAACTCAATTATTTTTAATACATTTGAATTCATCAGCAACATTAACTCAGGAGCATAATATTTAAAACACTTGAATCCACAAAAAAAAAAATATATATATATATATATATATATTTTACCAGATTTTTTTGGTTTGATCAAAATAAGGAAGCCAGGATGAATGTCGTGCATGGATTTTTGAAGCGAGGTTTGAAGCAAGATGAAGCATGATACTGCATGACACGGATAAAGCATATTTCCCAGCGTCACACGCTTGCTGCTAGCATTACACCCCGACCCCCCAAGGTGAAATTACTGGACTGTAGATTACCCATCCATCCATTCATTTTCTACCGCTCGCGGGGGGTGCTGGAGCCTATCCCAGCTGCACACAGGCGGAAGGCGGTGTACACCCTGGTCAAGTTGCCACCTCATCACAGGGCCAACACAAATAGACAGACAACTTTCACACTCACATTTATTCTCGAAGGCCAATTTAGTGTTGCCAATCAACCTATCCATACTTGCCAACCCTCCCGGATTTTCCGGGAGACTCCCGAAATTCAGCGCCTCTCCCGAAAACCTCCCGGGACAAATTTTCTCCCGAAAATCTCCTGAAATTCAGATGGAGCTGGAGGTCACGCCCACTCCAGCTCCATGAGAACCTGACTCAATGTTGTGACCCTCTTAAACAGGACAATACAGCCATCTACTGTACATAGAATAGAATGTCTGTTCTGAAGCCCACAGTAAAGAGACGTAACTTCATCACGTCCTCTGGTTATTGACTCCAACCCAATATATTACACCGTCGACGGGAAAAATGAAGAAATACGCTTTCAAGTTCCAGAATGATTGGAAACAAGATTTTCAGTTTATCCAGGAAAATTCGAAGGGGAAGGGGTGTGTTGCCTGTAAATTTTGTAGAACAGACTCCTCCATTGAACACGGCGGCCGAACGGATATTCAGCCATGAATGGTCAGTCAGCGAAGCAAAAAGCGTCCGCAGCGCAGCATCGTTCACAACCCAGTATTATGGCCCACCTTGCAAAATGAAGACCCGATGGTGTAACTTATGCTGAGACAAAGATGGCTATGCTGAAAGCTGGAAGCAACATCCCGTTCTCATTTGCGAATGTCTACAGCAAATCCGTGAAGGATGTTCCCGGATTCGGAGATCGCTCGCCAATACGCAAATGGCAGAACAAAGGTTACTCAAATAGTGAAAGGTAAATGTTGTGGGGTTTTTTTTTTAGTAACCAGCAAGCACAGTACAGTTAGTAGAACAACTGTGTTTTTATTTCTGTGTATTTGATGGGTGCCGTCGGAAATTCAACTATTTATTTTATCTATTTATTTTATAATAAAATAAATATATATAGCTAGAATTCACTTAATGTCAAGTATACCGTACATATATATATATATATATATATATATATATATATATATATATATATATATATATATATATATAAATATATATATATATATATGAAATATATATGAAATACTCGAGTTGGTGAATTATATGCCACCCCTCTTAACCATGCCCCCAACCACGCCGCAACCACGCCTCCCCCCAAACCCTGACCACGCCCTTCACCCCCCATCCCCAATCTCCCGAAATCGGAGGTCTCAAGGTTGGCAAATATAACCTATCCCCAGGTGCATGTCTTTGGAAGTGGAAGAAGCCAGAGTACCTGGAGGAAACCCACACAGTCATGGGGAGAACATGCGAACTCCACACAGAAAGATTCAGACCTCGGGATCGAACCCAGGACCTTCATATTGTGAGGCAGATGTACAAACTCCTGTACTGCCCGACTATAGACTAATATAGACTTACATTTGTATTTGCTTACTCACGTTTAAACTTTCCAGGTCTGCCAAGGGTCTTATTCTCAAAGGTAAGTCTGCTACCAAGTGGTAAAAGGGAGGACTCGATGTGTATCTGGGTGGTAACGCAAAGCGTCGGACCCCTGCTGCTGAGATGAAGGGACTACATGGACTGCTGTTGGGGAGACAAGCTTCTAGGATGTGACACCAGTATTGGCCCACACTGCAACCTCCTGTTGTGTTGCACAGCGGAGCCACTGAGCAGCAGCTGAACGGATTCAGGAGCGAGCGGCAACCTAAAGGAGCAAAGTTATTTGTTTGTGATCGATCAACAGATATTTACAAATAAATGATGCAGTCTGGTGCACCTGGAGGTATGAGGTGTTGGTTGGGGCTGCAATAGGGTCGAAGGATTTGGACGCGAGCCAGGGAGGCAATCGGGCAGGGCTGGACCACAAGTTCCAGAGATGTAAGTTGACCTGCATGGCTGAACCACAGACCTGGAAACAACTGCATCTGTGGACAAAAATCAATTTTCCGAATTCTGTTAAAAGTCCGATCAGGTCAGTCTTGCTCGATCTAACCAAGCTAACTGGTGAAGCCTACTTGGATGAGAGGCGAAACACTTTCTAAGACAAACTGAACAGTCCAGTTGCAAAAAAATGAAATGCTGTTAGAATACAATGACCTTAAAGAATGAGAACATCCACAGTCATACTTGCAGTGAAAACCCTTTGACTATTTTTGTCGGATTCCCTGTCACACAACCATGTATTAGGTGATCGAGATTAGTCTATCGCTACCAGGGACTGGTATTCGGTATTTCTATAGGTACCCCCGACTTCTGTTGGTACCACCGCGTAACGATTCATGTAAAATCAAACTGTACCAGGCCTCAAATTTTTACTTTTTAAGGTCAATGCAAGTGTTGCCTTAAAAGAGGGCTCATATTTTAGGGCAGCAAGGCAAACAATATTTTCTTTCGAGGCAGGGGCTCCAAAGCATGCATATATACTGTACATACTGTATATATATATATATATATATTACTGCATGTATATACAGTGGGGTAAAAAAGTATTTAGTCAGCCACCGATTGTGCAAGTTCTCCCACTCAAAATGATGACAGAGGTCTGTAATTTTCATCATAGGTACACTTCAACTGTGAGAGACAGAATGTGAAACAAAAATCAAGGAATTCACATTCTAGGAATTTTAAAGACTTTATTTGTAAATTATGGTGGAAAATAAGTATTTGGTCAACCATTCAAAGCTCTCACTGATGGAAAGAGGTTTTTGCTCAAAAACTCACGATACATGGCCCCATTCATTCTTTCCTTAACACGGATCAGTCGTCCTGTCCTCTTAGCAGAAAAACAGCCCCAAAGCATGATGTTTCCACCCCCATGCTTCACAGTAGGTGTGGTGTTCTTGGGATGCAACTCAGTATTCTTCTTCCTCCAAACACGACGAGTTGAGTTTATACCAAAAGTTCTATTTTGGTTTCATCTGACCACATGACATTCTCCCAATCCTCTGCTGTATCATCCATGTATCCATTTTGGTATAAACTCAACTTGTCGTATTTGGAGGAAGAAGAATACGTAATTGCATCCCAAGAACACCAAACCTACTGTGAAGCATGGGGGTGGAAACATCATGCTTTGGGGCAATTTTTCTGCTAAGGGGACAGGACGATTGATCCGTGTTAAGGAAAGAATGAATGGGGCCATGTATCGTGAGATTTTGAGCCAAAACCTCCTTCTATAAGTGAGAGCTTTGAATGGTTGACCAAATACTTATTTTCCACCATAATTTACAAATATATTATTTAAAAATCCTACAATGTGAATTCCTGGATTGTTTTTTCACATTCTGTCTCTCACAGTTGAAGTGTACCTATAATGGAAATTACAGACCTCTGTCATCATTTTAAGTGGGAGAACTTGCACAATCGGTGGCTGACTAAATACTTTTTTGCCCCACTGTACATATATATTGCAGCTGAGATAGGCGCCAGCGCCCCCTGCAACCCCAAAAGGGAATAAGCGGTAGAAAATGGATGGATGGATGGATATATATACAGTATATATACATATGTATATATATATATACATATATATATATATATATATATATATATATATATATATATATATATATATACATATATATAAAATCATTTTAATGACAAAGACTACTTCCAGACTACGCAATAGATCGTAGTCCATACACTACTGCCATCTAATGTCTTGGAATGGAAACTGATGAGACTCAGTATTGCGTTCGGTTTGCATGTTTGCAATGGTTGTTTCCTCAGTAGAAGCGGGATGACAGGAAGCAGCATGCGGGTAGGAATCTATTACTTTCTATGGCAAGGCAAAAAGACAAAAAAATCAGCGTGACGTCTGGATGTGCACAAGATGCCCAAGGCAAAGCTTAACTGAGCATGAAAAATATGAAAAGTAATATTAGCAAGAGCTAGCAACAATGTAAACAGTGGCCTGTGGTATAACAAAAATCTTGCAAAGACTGGCAAGGTTACATGGATATTTAAATGGGAGTGATTAGTGGCAGCAGCAGTTGGGGACGCTAATCATTAAACAGAGACCGGTGTGTCTAATCAGCACACCTAGCAACAAGAAAGTACACAAAAGGAGAGAACACCGAAACAGAAATACCGTATTTCCTTGAATTGCCGCAGGGCATATAGTATGCGCCTGCCTTGAATTACTGCCGGGTCAAACTCGCTTCCCAAAATAATTAGCACATGCTTAGTATTACCGCCTGGTCAAACTCGTGATGTCACTAGTGACACTTCCCCTGTCATTATTTTCAAAATGGAGGAGGCTGATTTCGATACCGGTAATTCGAAATCGCATGAGGGGAAGAAAATTAAGAGCTATTCAGTAGGATTTAAGGTTAAAGCTTACATCACACTCAAATTTTTACTGCATACCTTTGGTAAGTGCCGGGGTGCGAAGAAGTTTTAAAATAATTAGCGCATGCTTACTTTTACCGCAAGCCTTTGGTAAGCGCAGGAGTGAGAAGAGGTTTTAAATTAATTAGCGCCCCGGCGGCAATTCAAGGAAATACGGTACATCTAAAACAAGATATGGCCTCACCTGACAGGTCACAGAAGTGTAGGAAAACAAAACAGGCCAGTTATCATTCTCAGCTCAGTGAGGTGTTGAATAAAACAAACTGAAACTTTACTAATTAACAAATAACATTTAGTAACACATGAACACACACTAGAGTACCGAACATTGATTCCATTGAGTACCTGTATCGATTCGGGTATCGGTTAATATGTGAAAAGTACCCATTCCTAATCAGTGGTCTGTGTTAAATATAAAATACGTATTGAAAAAAAATGGACATTTTACTGACCTCCACTACAAATTGCTCACTGTCTGGAAGAGTAAGGAGAGGGTCAATCTGGAACTGATGGTAGATGCCAGTCATCAGAACCACTCCGACAAGGTAACTGTCCAGGTCTGGTAAATATTCTAGGACATGAACAAAAACACATCAAGGCAGTTATCATGAGTAAGAATAATCCTTGAAACAGAAAGTACTTGTACTGACGCTTACCATCCAATCGGTTTTCACATAAAAAGTGATGCTGTTGACTACAAGGGATTGTCCTCCATTCTCCAGCTCTTCCCAGTGCCATCTGAGGACATTCTCTGAGTTTCTCACTGACGTCTCCATCTCTTGCGGACTCCACAAGCCCACCAAGGTTTGGTCCTCCTGCGCTTGCTCCCTTCAGCCAAACCCACACCGTGCTCTCCCTGACCATGAAGAACAGAAGTGTCAGTTAATTATGTTTTTAAAACGGTGGGCATCGGAGGACTTTCGTCAACTAAGACAAATAACATTGGCTGAAGGGACATATTTGTCTTTTTTCTCCTCACTTTGGAGGACAAGAACATGTTTTATAGTATACACTAAACCAGGGGTCACCAACCTTTTTGAAACCAAAAGTTACTTCTTGGGTACTAATTAATGCGAAGGGCTACCAGTTTGATACACACTTGAATAAATTGCCAGAAATAGCCAATTTGCTCAATTTACCTTTAACAAATAAATCTATATGTATAAAAAAATGGGTATTTCTGTATGTCATTCCATCGTACATTTTTTTTCCTATTACGGAAGGTTTTTTGTAGAGAATAATTGATGAAAAAACACTTAGTTGAATGGTTTAAAAGAGGAGAAAACACGAAAAAAATGAAAATTGAATTTTGAAACAGTTTATCTTCAATTTCGACTCTTTAAAATTTAAAATTCAACCGAAAAAAATGAAGAGAAAAACTAGCTAATTTGAATCATTTTGAAAAAATTTAAAAAATAATTTATGGAACATCTTTAGTAATTTTTCCTGATTAAGATTAATTTTAGAATTTTGATGACATGTTTTAAATAGGTTAAAATCTAATCTGCACTTTGTTAGAATATATAAGAAATTGGACCAAGCTACTTCCAGACCACGCAATAGATCGTAGTCCATACACTACTGCCATTTCAAACAAAGACAAATCATTATTTCTTTTATATTTTCCAGAACAAAAATTTTAAAAGACATTCAAAAGACTTTGAAATAAGATTTAAATTTGATTCTACAGATTTTCTAGAATTTCCAGAATTTTTTTATTTTGATTTAATCATAATAAGTTTGAAGAAATATTTCACAAATATTCTTCGTCGAAAAAACAGAAGCTAAAATGAAGAATTAAATTAAAATGTATTTATTATTCTTTACAATAAAAAAATAATAAAATATTTGAACATCGATTTAAATCGTCAGGAAAGAAGAGGAAGGAATTCAAAAGATAAAAAGTGTTTAAAAATCCTAAAATCATTTATAAAGTTGTATTTTTTTCTCTAAAATTGTCTTTCTGAAAGTTATAAGAAGCAAAGTAAAAAAACAAATGAATTTATTTAAACAAGTGAAGACCAAGTCTTTAAAATATTTTCTTGGATTTTCAAAGTCTATTTGAGTTTTGTCTCTCTTGGAGTTAAAAATGTCAAGCAAATAGAGACCAGCTTGCTAGTAAATAAATAAAATTTAAAAAATAGAGGCAGCTCACTGGTAAGTGCTGCTATTTGAGCTATTTTTAGAACAGGCCAGCGGCCTACTCACCTGGTCCTTACGGGCGACCTGGTGCCCGCGGGCACCTCGTTGGTGACCCCTGCACTACACTATATTGTATGTATTATGTTATATTAGGGATGTCCTAATCAACGTTTTAGATGCGATGTCTGATTCGATCTAATAGATTATATTAGTGAAAATGTTAAATAGCAAGAAACTCAAATAAACACATTCTTACATCTTTACATTTAGAATATGATAATATTGTTGTTTCACATGATGCATTAATTATTATTTTTTTAATTCTTTATACCGTTTTTTTAAACAAAATAAAGTGGTTAGTGCACAATAAATAAACAAAAAATACTATTGGTTCCCATTTAAACTCTTCTTGTATTCAGACCTGAGTTTGTTAACAATAACAAAAAAACACCAAAAAATACTTGGTTATAATAAGGACAAAAACTAGAAAAATGTTAATTGAATCACTTTAGTATTATTTATATACGAATACTATACAAGTGGCAGCACGGTGGTAACTGGGGTTAGTGCGTCTGCCTCACAATACGAAGGTCCTGAGCAGTCCTGGGTTCAATCCCAGGCTTGGGATCTTTCTGTGTGGAGTTTGCATGTTCTCCCTGTGAATGCGTGGGTTCCCTCCGGGTACTCCGGCTTCCTCCCACCTCCAAAGACATGCACCTGGGGATAGGTTGATTGGCAACACTAAATGGTCCCTAGTGTGTGAATGTGAGTGTGAATGTTGTCTGTCTATCTGTGTTGGCCCTGTGATGAGGTGGCGACTTGTCCAGGGCGTACCCTGCCATCCGCCCGAATGCAGCTGAGCTAGGCTCCCAGGACCCCCCGTGACCCCAAAAGGGACAAGCGGTGGAAGATGGATGGATGGATGGATGGATGGATACTATACTAGTTATCAAAATCTGAATCGATCATCCCTAGTGTGTGTGCGTGTGTGTGTGTGTGTGCGTGTGTGTGTGTGTGTGTGTGTGTGTGTGTGTGTGTGTGTGTGTGTGTGTGTGTGTGTGTGTGTGTGTGTGTGTGTGTATAGTGACTTGGCCATTCTGGTTTCTTTCATCCTCCAGCGATAATATTACTTGGAATAAACTTTTTTTTTTCTCACAATGGTGGTGAGGATTAGTATTTTAGAAGCCGCTTTGCACTGTGGATAGACAACATGCTCATTGAGCTTTCTGTCAAATCCGAGCTGGTGTTCTGGCAAGACAGGCAGCCTCCCAGAATTGCACTTTGGCATGTATGTAGCAGGTTATATGGAAATGTAATTGTGTGTCCCTGAGCGGGCATCCCTTTTATATCCATGTTATAAATCAAATATATTCAAATCAAATTTATTTATAAAGCACATTTAAAATTTACCACAGGGGTAGCCAAACTGCTGTACAATGGGCAGGTTAAAAGATAATACGAGAACCGAGCAAACAACACAACACAAGCAGGACATGATAAAAAACAAATAAATAGAACATAAAAACATAAAAACAGGTTCACAGCAGGTGTATAATGGGGCGCCATTGCAGGATGGATATCACTCAGTGTTAAAAGCCAAGGAATAAAAGTATGTTTTTAAGAGAGATTTAAAAACAGGAAGAGAGGAGGCTTGTCTAACACTCAGAGGTAGGTCGTTCCAGAGCTTGGGAGCAGCAGCGGCGAAAGCTCTGTCACTTATAATGTATTAATGGCAATAAATATTATATCTTATGAAATTATGAACACTGTTAAGCCCTTAATCAAAAGTGTCTCAAAAAAGGATGTATTATTTTAACATTTATAATGTTAAAAGATATGTATTATCCACATTTTTTTGTATTACCCACAATTGAGGCGGTATGGATCGGTTGGTAGAGTGGCCGTGCCAGCTACTTGAGGGTTCCAGGTTCGATCCCCCCTTCCGCCATCTTTGTCACTGCCGTTGTGACCTTGGGCAAGACACTTAACCCACCTGCTCCCATTGCCACCCACACTGGTTTAAATGTAATTTAATGTGGAGAGACGGAGCCGACGAGCCGACAGCAGGCGAGGACAAATAGCGGTCCTGACCAAGATGGCGGCCAGGAGGCGGAGCATGCAGCAGAACGGAGAGGAGGGGCACGCCTGTACCGACACTGCAGCCATCAGAGTCAGGTGCGTACACAACACACCTGCTCTCAATCCCTGCATCTTCTGCTTCAGCATAAAAGGGGAGAGGGAGGTGCAATCGTTGCAAAAGTAGGAGAAGAAACGACCGGCAACAAAGACCACGAGAGCGACGAGATTGACCCTGAGCGAGATGAGCCCCCGCAGCAGACGCAGCCACTGGCCACCGAAAGGTGCGCCACGACGAGCAGGAAGAGCCAGCACGCTAGAAAGTGGCGCGACCGACTGGCAAGAAGACGACATGTTTATTGAAATGATAAACCCGAGTCGAACCTGTTACGATGCATCCTGTATCGAGTGTCAAAGCAACCCACACAAGGACGGCTGGAGACCCGTCACACTTAAATAATGGGTTTCACTATGTAAAAGCGATTTTAGTCACTAGAGAAAAGTGCTATATGAATATAATTCACTTCACTTGCTTCCAGCTCACACATCTGAGACAGAGTCCATGCAGTAGTGTACTTTGTATACTTACACAGCGAAGGAGTGCTGGAGGAAGTCCTGCACTTCCAAAGTGTCCGCAGCTGCCACGTCTCCGCCATGAGTCTGCTGACAAGAATCCGAAGCTTCGGACCAAGTGGACGCATTTCTAGAGAGCCAGAAGCATCGCAGGCTCGGCAGGTGGATCTGTCCACCTTTTGGACAGGGAACGTCTTCTGCATGGTGCCCTTAGTCACACACAAGGAAGTCAATGTTTGGCATAATTACCAGGCTCTGTCAAATGTGCAGTTATCCCTTAATAAAGTTATATTTTTGCAAAATACTAAATGTTCTTTATATATATGTGTATATATATATATATATATATATATATATATATATATATATATATATATATATATATATATATATATATATATATATATATATATATATATATAAAAGTGTTTATATATATATATATACATACGTATATATATATATATATATATATATATATATATATATACATATATATATATATATATATATATATATATATATATATATATATATATATATATATATATATATATATATATATATATATATATATATATATATATATATATATATATATATATATATATATGAATATATATATATATATATTTTAACAAAAAATATTAATAATACTAACGGGTAATTAATACACAAAAATATTTGGAATGACAAAACACACAGTTTGCAGTGAGTGAGTTTGCCTTAAAGGCCATAAGCTACATTTAATGCAAATGAACTTACTTGCGTGTTATTTCCCTGCCAATCAGTGAAGAAAGCTACTGATAACAATGTTGTTCTGTTTTGATTTGAGCAGGTTTAACAAAGTTAAAGGAGCGTCGCATATTTATAGTTTGTACTTGCACAACTCGACATTGTCTGAAAAGGAGTAGGAAGAAGCCGATCTAGATGAATCAAATCACAGCAATTACTAGTTTGCTTACTTTCTGTGTTTTCCATAAGGAAATAATAAAGTATAGTAGGGTTAATAAAAAGAGGTTGTGGATAGCCTGACTTGAATTAATATGGAATGAAAATGACAAGAAATTGAACAATTTTAAATGTAGTAGAATTAACGGAAATTATATTTTACTAGTTATTTTTTATTCTTACTGGTTTTGATTTGACTTAATTGGAACATATATTTACAATATGGTACGACACATAATTCCAATTTCTGATTAAAATGTGTCCAAAAAGGAGTAGGAAGAAGCAGGGCTTGTTTAATCTTCCATTTCATTGCAATTTCTTACACGTTTTTGTCAAATAAATAAATAATCATAACAAGTTCTCACGATTCACCCAAGTGTTTATCATTACTAAAATATGATTTCAGAAATTATTTTTTATATCTTACTGTAGAATAGAACTTTCCAACTCAAAGTTTTGAATTAGTGGCCTATAAATGTTTAGGTCTGATAAATATAAAAAAAATATTAAAAAAATCAAAACCTTGCAAATGTAGTTTGATTTAATATTCCAAGTTTTAAACCCAAGTTAATAACAGTTTAAGTACACAAACAGGTATAGTTATAATTTTTAATATACAGTCACCCCTTTGCACATCACACTTCACCACAATCACACTTTTTTTTATATATATATTCTAAAAAATGTTTGTCCTAAATTACTTCAAGCATGAAAATGGCCGAATGAACTTGAAATATCAATACTACAGCAGTATTGGCCACTAGAGTGAATAATTTTGCCTAGTGTGTGTGTGTGTGTGTGCGTGTGTGTGTGTGTGTGTGTTTTTATTAAAAGAAAAATGATACAATTAATTAATTTTTCAAACTGAGACTCACTGACTTTGGCTCATTTTCTGTGAAGAACATATATCAGAATACATATTTGATGACCACACACCATACACCGCGCCTACAATTTTTTTATTACATATAGGATGTCTGGGTCTACTGGACCCGGGGCTCACAAAAGTGTGGAAATTGATGTTCTGTGTACCACACACACACGAAAACACGCACACACACACACACACACACACACACACACACACGCACATGCACACACACACAGCAGGCCTAGACAGGAGGAGGACAGAGTGTAGGTACACAGAACATCAGCGGGTCAAATGTGCGAGAAAATGAGAGCAGACAGTGTTGACAAACAATGTTGCAACCTTGTGTGGGAACTGCATGTGCAGAAACACAAAAGAAGAATCCCTGTGGGATGCAGAAACTGGCAGAGAAATTGTCCGTGCAACTTTCATATTGTTGTTACTCAGCCAGTGTTTGTGGGTCTGATGGACCCGTTGCAATTTGTGGCCTTTAATACCATACAATCTAACACTTTTATGTTAAAATACTGAACAGATGTTAATTGGGAAAAGGTAAACATATGTTCAGTATTTTAACATAAAACTCTTTGATTGTGAGGCATTAAAAGCCAGAAATTGCAACGGGTCCATCAGACCCACACATGTTGGCTGAGTAACAACAATACGAACTTTACACGAGGGTTAAAAGAGTGTAAATGCGACTAAAGGCTGTTATTTCACATAATGTTGAAAATAAATATTCAAAAAGCAGTGAACAGTTTGTTATACTCTAGCTATGAAAATATTTGATGTATAATTATTGATTCATACTTGGTGGAAATTAATTTATTGCACAGTTATATCCAGGATCAATTAACAGCGATAAAGGCACGACAATATAGGAGGAAGTGTAAATTGAATGCTACAATATTTATACATTAGCAGCACAGATATTTACATATTGTGGTCAAATATGCCATTAGATAAACCCTGCCAACATTGGACTTCCCAACTGTGAGTCACAAATCGGCACAATGGAGTTCAACTCAAGCTGGAAGGACAAATTCAGTTTCTCACCTCCTGCTGTGCTGATCAAAACCACACAAAGAATCTTCCATGCCGGCCTCTGTGGAGCGTGCATGACTTCCATTGGCATGAGAGAAGAAACTCATCACCCTAAATCCAATCAAGCCTCACCCTCAGTGCCTAAGTAGTAACAAAATATAGGACCAACGTCCTATATTTTGATTTTCCTACGTCTTAATCTTGCTCTCACTTGCAAACTTCTGTGTGCCTCTGCCTGAATGCACACTGAGTTATGTTGATGTCTGCTACCGTCCCCTTGATCGCCCGGGTGACTTCTACTTTGTCTCTCAGCAACATCTATAGAAGTGGAGAGGACAGAGGCCCACGTTGCTCATTAGCATGTTGTAAAAGCAGACACAATGTAGTGAAGGGCAAACACTGGTCATTCAGTATTGCATTTTTTGTTTTTTAAGAACAAATGGAGCTATATGTTGCTTTGCAAAAGTAATTTTTGTCATTGCTGATGACCAACTATTATTTCTGACCTCGTCATTAACCGGACAAAAGCCTGTGACGCACAAGCAAATAAAAAAAAAAAGAGAACGCCCCGTTTTGAAAGGCAGCATGCCATCACTGTTGCCTGGAGAGAGAAGGCATCAAGTTAAAAGGCAGTGAGAAGGTTGTGTGTGTTAGTCAAATCAAGAGTAACTAATTACTTTTTCACCATATAACCAACTTTAAAACTAGAATTGTCAGAAAATTGTACATCACATAATTACAATGTTCTGTATGGCTCAAAGACAAATAAAGCAGCAATGTAAACACTGCCTATTTTTCTAACTAATCATGCTAGATTCTATT
>NC_084618.1:51937210-51947210 GCF_033978795.1 Nerophis ophidion
TGTGTGTGGTGGTCAGAAAAGCAGTCAGTTTCTGGTGTGACCACCGTTTGCCTCACACAGTGCAACACATCTCATTTGCATATATTTGATCAGGTTGTTGATTGTGGCCTGTGGAATGTTGGTCCACTCCTCTACAAAGGCTGTATAAAGTTGCTGGATATTGGCAAGAAGTGGAACACGATGTCGTATACGCCGATCCACAGCTTCCCAAACATGCTCAAAGTGTGACATGTCCAGTGTGTAAGCTGGCCATGCAAGAACTGGGATGTTTTCAGCTTCTAGAATTGTGTACAGATCCTTGCAACATAGTGCCATGCATTGTCACGCTGCAGCATGAGGTGATGGTCTCAGGTGAATGGCACAACAATGGGCGTCAGGATGTCGTCACGGTATCTCTGTGCATTCACAATGACATCAATAAAATGCATTTGTGTTCGTTGTCCATAACATAAGCCTGTCCATACCATAACCACAC
Source organism: Nerophis ophidion (assembly GCF_033978795.1). Lineage (NCBI taxonomy): Eukaryota > Metazoa > Chordata > Actinopteri > Syngnathiformes > Syngnathidae > Nerophis > Nerophis ophidion. Next base: position 51,937,686 of record NC_084618.1, read on the forward strand.
CCCTACCATGGGCCACTCCATTCACAACGTTGACATCAGCAAATCACTCTCCCACACGACGCCTTGTGGCCATGGTCTCATGATCTCCTGGTGCAGGTGGCTCATGTGATAGCATTTTTTCACCTGGCTCCTTTGTAGTCAGTCATGTATTCATTAAATTGTGTGTGTGTGTGTGTGTGGGGGGGGGTTACGATGGGGTATGTACAGTAGGTCATCGGAGCATTGCTAATAAGCACTTTGTCTTGCATTTATTTTATGCATAAGAAGCGCGTACATAAAGTTTGATTTCATTTGATAAAGTTTGCTTAGTGATGAGTTCAACAATATTGAAGCATTGATGTATTATGAAACACAATGATGCTGCGGTGTGTGTGTCACTTCAAGAAAAAAAAAAACACAAGCAACCGAGACAGCTGCAGTTTAGTTTGAATGTGAAGCTGCAAACTGTCTCTATCAGAAAGTGCTCCTTTCGGTTAACAAATGGTTATTCATGCTGAAAGAAGTAGGAAGAGTGGTGTCCTGCGTTTCACATCGGTATTTGTTGCCATCATGTCAGGTTCAAACACTGATGACATCTATTAAACAGACAAGAAGCAAGGAATCATGCAGAGACAGAGTTCAATTTGGCTCAATGAGGAGAGACGTTTTTGGGTTCTACTCTAGTTACAGAACCAACCTACGCTCTAAAATGGTGCCCACGTCCTCCTCTATTTATTTGGGAGCTCCCTGGTTACATCACTGAGGCTGCCGCTGAAGGAAGGGGGGTGGGGTGGGGGGGGGGGGGGGTGGGGGGGTAATCTCAGCAGCCCCAGTTAGACACAATATATGCTATTCATGAAATGCAAATGTGCTGACACTCGTGATATCGCCCAGGCTCTGCTCTGTCTGCGTCACGGCACTCGATGTTTGCCCTTGGCTGTCAGCAAACCGATTCTGGAAACAAACACTGATACGAGACGAGTTGCTTTGCACAGATAGAAATGTACAACTTCAGCACCATTGATAATGACTATAGCAACGGCCTTTAAGCATAAGAGTTGTGTGATGACCTACACATAATTATTCTAACAATCATCAAGTCGAAAATTCAAAATAGTGGAATAATTTCAATCTTATAGCGTGAAATAAGGTACATGGTATTTCCCGGTTTATTATTTGGCCCATTCACCAGAGTTTCATGTTACATATTCATTTCTGTGCAGAAAACAATTATAATTGCTAGCTATAATTTTCATTTGCAGGTTAAATGTTGACTTTTTTTTTTTAAATCCAACAAATGCCGCCATCATGAAAAAGAAACAGTGTCTGTGCAGTGTCAACACATCGAGTGAATGTGCCACATGCTCAGTGAGGCGTCACTGAGGCCTGCTCAGTGGCCTTATGGTTAGAGTGTCCGCCCTGATATCGGTAAGTTGTGTCAGACCAAAAACTATAAAAATGGGACCCATTGCCTCCCTGCTTGGGAATTGGGGATTAAATCACCAAAATGATTCCCGGGTGTGGCCGCCACTGCTGCTCACTGCTCCCCTCATATCCCAGGGGGTGAGGGTGATGGATCAAATGCAGAAGGCAATTTCACCACACCTAGTATTTTATTTACCCCTATAGCAAATACTAAAAACATTGGATTAACCATTTCAACAATTTTTTTTCCTGCTGATATGAATTAACAACAACAAAGCTACCAGCCCTGACAAAACTGTCTACCCCAGTGGTTCTCAACCTTTTTTCTGTGAACATTTTTTTAATTCAAGTACCCCCTAATCAGAGCAAAACATTTTTGGTTGAAAAAATGAGATAAAGAAGTTAAGTACAGCACAATGGGCGGTATAACTCGGTTGGTAGATTGGCCGTGCCAGCAACATGAGGGTTGCAGGTTCGATCCCCGCTTCTGCCATGCTAGTCGCTGCCATTGTGTCTTTGGGCAAGACACTTTACCCACCTGCTCCCAGTGCCACCCACAATGGTTTAAATATGTAACTTAGATATTGGGTTTCACTATGTAAAGCGCTTTGAGTCACTAGAGAAAAGCGCTATATAAATGTAATTCACTTCACATGTCATCATTTTCTGATTTATTAAATTGTATAACGGGCTTCACGGTGGTAGAGGGATTAGTGTGTCTGCCTCACAATATGAAGGTCCTGAGTAGTCAGGGTTCAATCACAGGCTCGGGATCTTTCTGTGTGGAGTTTGCATGTTCTCCCCGTGACTGCGTGGGTTCCCTGCGGGTACTCCGGCTTCCTCTCACTTCCAAAGACATGCACCTGGGGATAGGTTGATTGGCAACACTAAATTGGCCCTAGTGTGTGAATGTGAGTGTGAATGTTGTCTGTCTATCTGTGTTGGCCCTGCGATGAGGTGGCGACTTGTCCAGGGTGTACCCGCCTTCTGCCCGATTGTAGCTGAGATAGGCACCAGTGCCCCCCGAGACCCCAAAGGGAATAAGCGGTAGGAAATGGATGGACGGATGGATAAATTGTATAACAGTGCACAATATTGCTCATTTGTGGTGGTCTTTCTTGAACTATTTGGAAAAAAATATATAAAAACAACTAAAAATTTGTTGAAAAATAAACAAGTGATTCAATTATGAATAAAGATTTCTACACATAGAAGTAATCATCAACTTAAAGTGCCCTCTTTGGGGATTGTAATAGAGATCCATCTGGATTCATCAACTTCATTCTAAACATTTCTTCACAAAAAAATAAATCTCTTACATCAATGTTTATGGAACATGACCACAAAAAAATCTAGCTGTCAACACTGAATATTGCATTGTTATATTTATTTTCACAGTTTATGAACTTACATTCATATTTTGTTAAAGTATTATTCAATAAATATTTTTATAAAGGATTTTTGAATTGTTGCTATTTTTAGAATATTTGTAAAAGATCTCACGTACCCCTTGGCATACCTTCAAGTACCCCCACGGGTACGCGTACCCCCATTTGAGAACCACTGCTCTACCCAATGGCATGTATAGGATGCAATATCACATTCAGACACTCGGGGGCAGTAACGCGCTAATGCCGAAAAAATGACGAGTATGAAGAAGAAGAAGAAGAAGTAGCAGGAAACGGGAGACATCCGATGGTGACACATCTAAGGTAAAACGAAATAAACCACGCTCTGTTTCTGTTTAATCGCAGAATATTGTTGGACATAAAAGTTGCATTGATCGAAGTTATACGTGTTCAATTTCTGAGATGATCACGATTGATTTAATTGAAGAAATTGAACGAAGTCGAGCCCGACCAGATTAGCATGTTGTGTGGCTTTCACTCTTGTTTACATTCCAGCTAGCGTTAGCATGTAGCTATGGCCGCTTTCACAGCCATGCGGTGTTATATACATATATGTGGATTTTATGGCGTGTTCATGGAGATATCAATCGCTCTTGAAAGAATGTATGTATGAACTTATATTTCAGGAGCTGACAGAACTATAAATATATGGTAGATACCTTTTGCTTTTTAAAAAAATATATTTTTACATTAGGAGGATGACACTAGAAGTCTCCAGTTTTGTTCAAAGTAGGGCTGGGTAATATACGGCCTTTTTTAATATCTCCATATTTTTAGGCCATGTCACGATACACCATATATATCTCGATATTTTTCCGGAGCCTTGAATGAACACTTGATGCATATAAACACACCAGTATGATTCTATGTGTCTACTTTGAAGGCCTACTGAAATGAGATTTTCTTAATTAAACGGGGATAGCAGGTCCATTCTATGTGTCATACTTGATAATTTTGCGATGTTGCCATATTTTTGCTGAAAGGATTTAGTAGAGAACATCCACGATAAAGTTCGCAACATTCGGTGTTAAGAGAAATGCCCTGCCTCTACCGGAAGTCGCAGACCATGACGTCACGTGTTGAGGGCTCCTCACATATTCACATTGTTTTTAATGGGAGCCACCAGCAGTAAAAGCAATTCGGACTGAGAAAGCGACAATTTCCCCATTAATTTGAGCGAGGATGAAAGATTCGTGTTTGAGGATATTGATAGCGACAGACTAGAAAAACAAAACAAAACAAAAAAAAAAAACGCGATTGCATTGGGACGGATTCAGATGTTTTTAGACACATTTACTAGGATAATTCTGGGAAATCCCTTATCTTTCTATTGTGTTGCTAGTGTTTTAGTGAGATTAAATAGTACCTGATAGTCGGAGGGGTTTGTCCACGGGTTTCTTGAGGCCAGTCTCTGAGGGAAGTCAACGGTAGCTGCATGGACGGTGTAAGCTCGGCTGATCTCCGGTAAGAGGCGACTTTTTACCAGAATTTTCTCACCGAAACCTGCCGGTTGACAAGTGGTCGGGAACCATGTTCGCTTGACCGCTCTGATCCATAATAAAGGCGGTTTAGCTAGGTTGGTAGAGCGGCCGTGCCCGCAGGTTGCAGGTTCGATCCCCGCTTCCGCCATCCTAGTCACTGCCGTTGTGTCCTTGGGCAAGACACTTTACCCACCTGCTCCCAGTGCCACCCACACTGGTTTAAATGTAAAAATTTGATATTGGGTTTCACTATGTAAAGCGCTTTGAGTCATTAGAGAAAAAGCGCTATATAAATATAATTCACTTCACTTCAAAGCTTTACCTCCGGGAATTTTAAACAAGGAATCACCATGTGTTTGTGTGGCTAAAGGCTAAAGCTTCCCAATTCCATCTTTTTACTTTGACTTCTCCATTATTAATTGAACAAATTGCAAAATATTCAGCAACACAGATGTCCAGAATACTATTTAATTGCGCGATGAAAAGAGACGACTTTTAGCCGCAAATGTTGCTGCGCTAATATGTCCTCTACAGTCCGTGACGTCACGCGCACGTGTCATCATTCCGCGATGTTTTCAACAAAAAACTCCGCGGAAAATTTAAAATTGCAATTTAGTAAACTAAACCTGCCGTATTGGCATGTGTTGCAATGTTAATATTTTATCATTTATATATAAACTATCAGACTGCGTGGTCGGTAGTAGTGGGTTTCAGTAGGCCTTTAAAACATTCTTGTCCAGACAGCATTAATGTATGCTCATTTTAAACTTTCATGCAGAGAGGGAAATCACAACTAAGTCAATTGACCAAAAGTGTATTTATTGAGCAGTAGCACACATAACTGTCAAATAAAAATGAGCTGCATAATAGTAAATCCAATAGTGTATGTCCTTCGCTATGTGGTAGGTTTTTGCGGACGTTATCTCCTTCTGTTGTTGACTATATTTTTCATACGGTGTTGATCTGGAAATGGAAGACGCCAGGCTCAATGTTGACATGTGGAGTTTCAAGCACTCTTCATTCTCGAGCGGGTGACTTTTCAAATGATGCTGCATATTAGCAGTCATGCTACTTTTTGTAGCAAAGCTTTTGCCCCACACTTGACAAATTACGGTTGTCTGTTCGACATATTCCCGCTTGAAGCCAAACCACCGCCAGACGATGGACCCCGTTCTGTTTTTCTTGGAAATTAATTCTTCCTTAATTTTTTACCACATTCGCACCTTTTTTTTATCGTATTACCACTCGCGCCGCAGTCTTTGTGAGAAGGAAAGACAACAAAGAGCCCGCAGCTAATAGCAACTGCATGAGAACGTATACTCGAATATAGGGCTGGGCGATATATCGCAGGTTTGTCTCTGTGCAATATAGAAAATGACTATATCGTAATATTCGATTATATGTTCTCACACCGTTGCTTTAACCTGCGTGCATTACATTACTGCCGTTTCTCATTCCTTCTCGTCTGTCCTTCTCACAGAGACGTAAAATAAGCCCACCTTCTTACATACGTCACATACTGTCGCGCGTCTAGCGTCATATGCTCTCGCCGACCAGAGAGGTAGCAGCATGGCTAACGTTAGCTGAGGCAGGTCGAGTGGAGCGGAACTTGTGACAATACAAGAGAGAGATGGTGTGAAACTGATCACAAATGGAGGAAGAACAATAAATGCCCAAAATAAAGAGCAGGGGGTCCATCATCTGGCGGTGGTTTGGCTTCAAGTGGGAAGATATTCAGCAGACAACAGCAATATGCAAAGTATGCAGCAGAAGTGTTACTACAAAAAGGTAGCAACACCCTTAATTTGTTCTTTCATTTGAAAAGTCACCCGTGAGAGAATGAAGAATATTTAATGAATACAGTTTTGGTCAATTGACTTAGTTGTGATTTCCCTCTCTGCATGAAAGTTTAAAAGTAGCATATATTAATGCAGTATGAAGAAGAATGTTTTAATGTAGACACATAGAATCGTCATACTGCTGTGATTATATGCATTAAGTCTTCATTCAAGCCTAAGGCAAAATATCGTAATATATATCGTATATCGCAATATTGCATAAAAATATGGTGATATTAATAAAAGCCAATATCGCCCTGACCTAATGTGATGTATGTAAGAAGGTGCGCTTGTTTTATGTCTCTGTGAGAAGAAAAGACAACAAAGAGTGAGAAGAGCCCGCAGCTAATAGCAACTGCATGAGAACGTATACTCGAATATCACGATATAGTCCTTTTATATATCGCACAGAGACAAACGTGTGATATATCGTGGTATATCAATATATCGCTCAGCCATAGTTCAAAGACAGAAGTTTCAAAATAAATGTTAAGATGAACAATCGTAAACGTGTTGTTTGATTACTACCAGGATGACAATGGCAAGTAACAAAAGGACTATTTTTCCAAAGCAGTGTTTAGTGCAACATTGAAAGGTACCTGAATGGATGTTTCTTCTTCCACCAGGTTCTATGCTCCAGCTCAGGACCGCAGAAGAAGAACACCGTTGTGAGATCTCCCAGCTCCGACAAGCAGTGTTACAAAACAATGACAGACTCCTCGATGAGATGCTGTGCCAGGAAATTTACAAGAAGGTCATCAACTACAGAGGCGGCTGGGGCATTGCAGGCACGTCGCTACACGCTGCTGTGTCCCGGGGCCACCTCAGTTGTCTCCAGGTCCTGCTGACCCACGGGGCCCTGGTAGACTGTGTGGATGTCAAGGCTCAGACGCCTCTTTTCGCCGCAGTTCGTGGAAAGTACTTGGACTGTGTTTTAGCGCTTCTCAGGGCTGGCGCAGACCCGAACGGCAACTCCTCTAACAACTGCTCCCCCATCCTCACTGCCGCTCGGGAGGGCGACGTAGAGATACTACAGGAACTGCTCAAACATGGTGCTGAGGTCAACTCGCGCTCCAAAGTCCTGCTCTGGACCTCAACCGCCAGGGTTTCGAGCGGCCCGCTCTACCTGGCCGCCGTTTACGGACACATGGAGTGCTTCAAACTGCTGCTCCTCTACGGGGCCGACCCGGATTACAACTGTGCCGACCCCAGACTGCTGAGTTCCATCAAGCAGCCCAAAACCGTGCTGGAGATGTGTCTGAGGCATGGCTGCGACGTGGCGTACATCCAACTTCTCATTGACTTTGGAGCCAACGTCTACCTCCCCACGCTCATCATCGAGAAGTCCACCAAGCAGAATGAAGCCGTGGAACTGCTGCTGCAGGAGAGAGGTGTGACAAATATTTGATTTATTTACTCACATTACAGCACTGAATATATTATTTTTTGAGCCTGGACACCATATTTATGTTTAAGCACAAAGGCTGCATGGTTTTCTTCGGTGCAATTTAATTCATACGAAAGCTTTCATTTGAATGAAATCACACTGTTTCTATTATTATTATTATTACATTTCTCATAATCTTTTTTTGCTTTATGGAAATGTATGCGTTTCATTAAAAGGTGCCGTGAAAATAGTTGACAAAAATAGTTCCCCCTCGAATTGAATATACAGTCGTCCTTCACATCACGCTTGAAATTTTGCTGCTTCACCACATTGCAGTATATTTAAATGTTTTAAAAAATATGTATAGCTTTAGTCCTAAATTAAACATTTTTAAGCATACAATGGCTATATAAACTATTGTATTGGGAGCGTGCTGTTCAGTGTTATGGTCACTGATTGGCTCAGCCTCATACAGAATCACTGTTGGATTAAAGGAATGTAAATGACAGATGTGCCGTTCGCAAACGAGCCGGGTCTTTTAAACAGCTCTTTCAAGTGAAGATGAGAGCCGATTAGCAGCTGTAATTCGTTTGTTTGAGAGCCGTTTTTTACGCAAATTTCCACAGCGGCCCTCTCAGATTTAAAGTGAGAATCAGAATCAAAAGTTTCAGTGGCTTTATTTTTGTAAATAAGTAATATATTACAGTCGTCCCAGAAGGTTCTATTAATGTGAACGCTACTATGCGCACGCACACTCACACAGGCAGTTAATTTAGGGGTCGGAGTTTAATAAGCATCTGAATCATACTTGCCAACCCTCCCAGATTTTCTGGGAGACTCCCGAAATTTATCGCCTCTCCCGAAAATTTCCCGAAATTCAGACGGAACTTGAGGGGGCGTGCCCTCCAGCTCCACGCGGACCTGAGTGACGTGTCGACAGCCAGTTTTCACGTCCGCTTTCCCATGTCTGCTCAATGACGTTATAACTGTAGAATGTTCGAGGGCGAGTTCTTGGTTTCTTATGTGGGTTTATTGTTAGGCAGTTTCATTAACCTCCTCCCAGCGCGGTAACAACACACAACAACAGCAGTCCGTTTTCGTCTACCGTAAAGCAATTTGTCTGACGTAAACAGCAATGTTGTTGTGTTTATCTTAAACAGGATAATACTGCCATCTACTGTACATGTATATAATTAGAAAAACCAGGATGGACAATTCGACCCTTAACTCAACAATGAGTAGATGAGTGTTATGTGTGTGTAAATGTGTAAAGAAATGAACACTGAAATTCAAGTATTTTATTTATTTTTATATACAGTATATATATACATATATATATATATATATATATATATATATATATATATATATATATATATATATATATAAATACAGTGAGAGTAAAAAGTATTTGATCCCTTGCTGATTTTGTTGGTTTGCCCACTAATCAAGACATGATCATTCTATACTTTTAATGGTAGATGTATTTTAACATGGAGAGACAGAATATCAAAATGAAAATCCAGAAAATAACTTTCAAGAATATATTTTAATTCATTTGTCTTTCATTGAGGGAAATAAGTATTTGATCCCTCTAGACAAAAGCAGTTAATACTTGGTGGCAAAGCCTTTGTTTGCAAGCACAGCGGTCAGACGTTTGTGGTAGTTAACCACAAGGTTAGCACACATATCAGGGGGAATTTTGGCCCACTCTTCTTTGCAGATCCTCTCGAGATCATTCAGGTTGGTGGGCTGTCACTTGGCAACCCGGACCTTCAGCTCCCTCCTTAGATTTTCAATAGGATTGAGGTCCGGAGACTGGCTGGACCACTCCATGACCTTAATATGGTTCTTCTTGAGCCACTCCTTTGTTGCCTTTGCTGTACGCTTTGGATCGTTGTCATGTTGGAAGACCCAACCACGGCCCATTTTCAGCTTCCTGGCAGAGGGGAGGAGGTTGTCCCTCAAGACTGCACGGTACATGGATCCATCCATCTTCCCACTGA